>NW_019384361.1:140397-229940 GCF_000671375.1 Centruroides sculpturatus | reverse complement strand
TAACCGTTTATTAAACATAGAAATTTTCCTTACAAATTACTTGTTAGACGAGGTAGCACCCCAAAGCGCACGGATAAAGTTCGAAATAAAGTTCGTAAAAGTCGGTTTTCGTCACTAGTGGATGGACGCTGTCGGTGAAACACTCGGTGGGCCCCGGGGCGTTGATTACGGCTTTCGGCGGCTTCTCGCGGACGAACCGACGAATCTGTCGATTGCTAGGAGCACCCAGAGAACGATGCTTCCACGATGTTCCAAAATGTCCTTTTTTTTCTAAGATCTGGAGCACGCCCGTCCAGGAGACGACACACCACGTATCCAAACACCAAGAACCAAAAACTACGAACCAAGAACCTTCGTCTCTTGAGTCGCACAAATTTATAGATTTTTTTACAGCAATCGCCTCTCCATTGGTCTCTCATTGTCACCTGGTGACAATTCGAAACCTAATGGAGGGCGCGGGAGAGGTTAACATAGCGACTGAATATGATCCTCTCTCGTCGCGTTTTCCTCGAATTTCTCCGTTTCCATTGTTTAACTAATTTACGAAAAAAAACAATTGCATTGTTTAATCGAGACACCTAATCCGTTTCCTTAGCGTCTGAAAAGGAGCTTTTTATTTTAAATCGACACCCATAATTCGGATCTCTCAATCGACCCCTGTTCGGGTCCTCACATATATAATATGTTAGTAGGATAGTAACGGCGAACCCGTGACCCGCGCGTCGATTTTGAGGTATGCTACCACATTGAAAGTTTAGAAAGTATTAGGATTTTATAAATTATAAAAAATATATTTATTTAATAATTTTAAAACTTTGCATATATACAGTAACGTAAAACAAGGATCCTATAACTGCCGTGGAAAGTCTTAAAGGCCAGTAATTACGAACCTCAGAAAAATTATCAAATAAATAACAGCATATTTCCCATTAAACGAAATATTTGTTTCTGCTGTAATAGCATTTTCTTCTTTTCACTTTTACCTTGTATATTAAAAAGTTAAATAAACTTATGTATAAGATAAATAACAATAAAGTACAATTTGTAAGCACTTTTGTTGTCTTTTTAATTACTCAAATTAAATATTTTACCTGCGATTTAGAGTTACCGTACTAAATTTCGAATAGAATTTTGACCTACCTCCGGAAAAAGGTTTACCATCGCTGGTCTAGGAGTTACTTAATACAATGTTATCAGATCTTTTGTGGTAAATCGGCGAATTTTGTGTTTTTTCTTCTGTTGGTCTATTTTTAAAATTAGCCTCACCTCGACCGAAAGTATGAATAAATTAATGTACAATACCGTAAATCTGTTTTACAGAGTAAATTGCTCAATTTTAATATGAAGAGGGTGGCAGATCGAGCGTAACATCGGTATGGGGCGTGTAAAAATTAGTGACAAAATTTGAAGGGGGTAGGTAGTCAAAAAGGACTTAAAATTGGTGAAATCGTATTTAAATGATCTCCCTTTATGAACTCATTCAAATACGATTTCACCAATTTCCAGACAGCCAAAAAGAAGAGCTATAAAATCTCTTGTTAAAGTAGGAAAGTTTTCATTTATTTTTACAATGAATGTAATAAAATACAAAACAATATTTAAAATATTAAAATTCCAAATTAAACAGAAATACAGATGATAAAGTTAATTTTCACAAATGATTTTTATGTTATTGAAACCGAAATTAGTAGAAATCGTCACTGCTCAATAGCTCGAAACTTTTGTTTTTTTTTTTCGATTGAAAAATGTACGATAGTATGGATTTGGAGTATGAAAAAGGGAGTTGAAGACATCAATGAANTTTTCTTTAAAATTAACGCATTTCTTTCGTTTTTTTCAGTTTTAAATATTTTTTATATTTAATTACATTAATATCAAAAATTGGAAGGTCGCCAGGGGATTAATAACTTGTGCCTTTTGTCGAAAATTTCTGAAATTTTGTAGGGAAGTTTATGTATTAGGGGGTTAATGCTGGAAAATTTTGGTGGTTAAAGGTCGAGGAAGTTGGGAGATAAAAGAGGTTGTGTGTCATATCTCGAGTGGGGTCGAACTTGAAGAGTTTACTCGTTATTAGCATTTACAATTTTTAAAAAATAAAATCATCTACCCTTAAAATTAAGCTTTTTGCCATTTTATAATAATATGAGATTTTATTTAAAAACTTTTTATAACAGTAGGCCACCACACAGTTTTAATGTTTTTGCCGGGAAAGTTCGCAACACGTTGCTGGATTTTTTTAATTAACAATAAGCATTTCACAAATTACCACGCTGTTTTTTTCCAAACTTTGGAGACGTAGCAACAATAATGATAAATTTGAATCTACTATACTTCTACATTAATTACTATCAGTGCCGGCCCGAGGCAAGTTTTAGGATGGAGCGAGATTCTATTATGGCGCCCCCCTTGGTTGCCCCTAATTTATACCCTTTAATTTTCTTTACCACTTAGGCGCCCGCTAGGACTTAGCGCCTGGAGCGGCTGCTCCGTTCGCCCTATGGTAGGGCCGGCTCTGATTACTATCACCATAACCATAACATAACAGTTCAAAAATGAAATAAAATTACTTTAAAAAAAATAGAGCAGCAGAATGGATACATTATGGAATCAATATAGACCAGGACCGTAGTCAGCAAGGGCGCATTTGGAAATTGTAACCGGTGTTACCGGTAACTGCCGGTATTTACCAAAATTTAGAAAATGTGACCTAAAATTCTACAAGTTCATTTTCATTTACCGCGATGTTACCGAATAGAATTTCCAAACGCTCCCAAGTTAGACTGATCGTGTGTAAAAAATGGCGGATGAAATGAGTTCAGCATCGCAGCATAGCCCTAACTAGTCTTAGGGCGAGTTTAGAAATTCTAACCGGTAACACTGTGATAGTTGTGACTGACGTCATCGGTCAAAGCCGGTTATTCCGGGCGATTAGAGCATTTTTAAACACGCTGATTATTTTGTGGTGTTCAACATGGCGGAAAATCGAGAGGAGGAGATATTAATTCTGTCATTGCTCTCGAATATCGATTCAGAATCATATGAAGATGATGATTCAACAAGTTTATCAAAAGATGAAAATGAACTTGTAGAATTTTTTAAACACTTATCGGATAAAAATTTATCTTCGTTTAGTTTATTCTGTGAAATCAATAATTTCGTAGCATTTGCTGGCCATTTTCCATGTTGTCTTGACTCATCTGAAATTTGGGACGACATGGCTTTCTGATCTTGGCCACTTTGTGTCGCGGAAACAAAATGTTGTTTTAATTTCTCTAAATTTTTAAAATTACGGCCACATTCGTCACACGATACAATGTGTCCGCCATCTTGTAGTTCAGTAGAACAGCTGTAACCGCTTTGTCACTGTGGTTACTTCGGTAAATACCGCAGGACAACCGGTGACGCCATAACAGTGATCTTAAAATGCGGTTGGTTATTTAGGTCACATTTTCTAAATGCCTTGGTAACTACTGGCAGTTACTAATAACACCGGTTACAATTTCCAAACGCTCTCTTAGCAAGAATTTTGCGATACTACTAACACTGCGGACGGCCGGATGGCCGAGCGGTCAAGGTGGCAGCCTACCGCTTCGACTGAAATAATTAAATCCTAAATATGCGGCCGGATGGCCGAGCGGTCAAGGTGGCAGCCTACCGCTCTGGGGGACCCGGGATCGAATCCGGACGGGTCAAGGAATCCCCAGGAAGTTTTCGGGGGTGGTCCGTTTGGATATGTCGGGCCCTGTCCCTCACCACCCGGTCGCCCTATTGTGGGCCTGGCCGAACCCATAATGGGCTTGCAAAAAGAGGCCCTCTTAGTGCCCACAGGGCGGAAAGAGTAAAAAAAATACTTAACATGGCTGTGAATTCGTTTCTACAGTAACTAACACTACTTTGCTCCTCACTGATAGAATTCCACACATCAATTTAGACAACTAAATGGCGATGGCAGACTTTTTCATTAAGCGTATGCGGAAATTTTTCATAGAATAACCTCCGCTAAGACCTAAGTTTCGTCTTATTTAGTCTGTTTTAATCAGGAGACAAAGATCAATTCGTTCAAAACACTAGTCTCCTGATTAAAACAGAGCCCAAGTTTCTTCTTATTTAGTATTAGTTTTAGCAAAGGCTAGAACTCTAATTAATTCAGTTGGCGTGTTTTATTTACTAGTGACGCCATTGTTTTTGTCTCGTAGTACTGCAAGATGGCTCGTGCTGGACTAAAGGTATTTTTTATAATTGTCATAAAATTATGATGTTCATATTACCTGCTATTTTTATACACGATCAGTCTAACTTGCTAACAGAGAACACCGTTCAAGAATACTTGGAACACTTTTTACTTAGCATTCTGCGTTACTGGACACCAGAGGTGAGTAGTTCCGGTCGGAACGGTTCCAGACTCGGAACTACTAGGACAATTCCACACCGAGTGTGGAGACAGTGCCCGTCGGAACTACTAATGCGTTCTTCGTTTGTACTTTTATGAATACGGCTTTTCACGGAAGAGTGAACCGTTTATCCGTATTTGTACTTGAACTAAATGAAAATGTTCCATGAGATTTTAGGAATAATCAAGTTAGAGTATTTTAAATTTATAAAGTTATTTTAAAAATTTATATTTTTATTAGAGTTCGTAATTATTTGTTTTATTGATTGAATTTGTTTTATTTATTAAATTTACTGAATAGATTTTAGGGATACTTTTTGTCTGTATAGTGACCATCTGTTTATTGTGTAATGTCACCGCTGTTACATCTGGTTTTCCCGAAATGTAACCTGTTAAAATGACCAGTTTACAGAAAGAAGCTGATGCATTGTGGGTTTTGGGTTACTGGCGACCCTCGTGCTGCAGGCAAGAAGAAATTCTACTTGCAGGTCAACCTCTTCTTCCCACATATTGTAGTATTTACTTCAAAAGTATTTTCTATTACCAGAAGTTGCTTCAATATTGTAATACAATAGCTGCCGTGAGAAAGTAAATTCAATACACATTTCACTGAAAATGTTAAATGTTCTAAAAACTGAAAAATGAGAAATACTTTCGTTACTTCTTATTTGTTTTATATGCTTTTATAGGTCAGCATCTAACTTTGTGGGCATTAGTGATTATAAATTTTGGGCTGGATTTTATAATTGTTTAGGTTATAAAAATCTGAGATGTCTAGCAACATTGTTCATACAGAATTTAGAAAACTCCAGAAATATCACACCGTTTTCTACTGTACTGAGTTTCTCTTCTATTTGTCATACATAAGTGTATTCCGTAGTTTTGTATGTTTTGTTCATTACTGAGAGCTGAAATCTGTTCATCTACAGTTCTGAAGTCCTCAATTATGGCTCAAACTAAGCCATACAGAGAGCTTTCCCTGAAAGAAAAAGATGTTATCAAGTTTTTTGAACCCAATACAGCAAAAAGCAGCAGCAAAGTTCAGGATAAGTAAAGCATGTGTTAACAACATACAAAAATGAAAGATAAAATACTTTGAACGTTATTAAGACAATGAACATGGAGACCATTCCAGAAAAGTAAGAAAGACAGCAAATTTTGAGCTAAATGCTGCCGTTCTAAAATGTTTTCAGCAAATGCATGACATGAATCAAATGATGTAAATGATATAACAGCAGAGAACTTCAAAGAGAGGATATCTCAATTTATACAGTTTTTGATACAATTAATGTGTATAGTGCTATATAAAACTACAGCTGTCAACATTAATAGAAATAAACTCACGAAATGCACAAAACA
Source organism: Centruroides sculpturatus (assembly GCF_000671375.1). NCBI lineage: Eukaryota > Metazoa > Arthropoda > Arachnida > Scorpiones > Buthidae > Centruroides > Centruroides sculpturatus. The sequence continues at coordinate 224,191 of NW_019384361.1, read as the reverse complement.
ATATCAGGTTTGTTTGATATATGTACAGGGATACCCCGAACTTACGCGATAGGTGGGACCGAGCGATAACCGCGTAAGTCGAATTCGCGTAAGTCGGGGTATGATTTCGCAATTTGTGTAAAATCGAAGTCGGATGTATGTAAGCTAATAAATGTTCTCGTTAATCTTATCTCGTCTTTTGATTCATTCGCGGTTACAAGAAATCACCACATAGTCTCTCAAGTCTCCGTAGATATAAAAACACAGAAATAAATAACACAAAATAAATTGTAGCTATGTGTCGATTCCGCGCGACACGTCCGAACATGTAAGCTGAACAATAGTGTGGGGGGAGTGAGCAATCGAGAGCTGCGTGACGCTCAAACAAAAGACGAATCGACGCGATTTGAAAATCGCGTAACTCCGGGTATTACTGTATTCTCCATATATTGACCATTTATCATGGTCCCAAGGGCGATCACTTTAAGCAGAAACCAGATATCTCAATTAGTATATTATTATTTACTAGTCTACTATTTTTATTATACTTTTAGGTGTAATAAATAAATTTTTCAAACGACCCCCTAGATATATCGACCGACATCTCGAAGGTCGCTAGCGACACGTTAGGAATCCCTGGTATAAACAATCACTATGTTATTGTGTGTTAAAAATATTATTTTACACATAAATTTTTTTTACTTTTTCTGCCCTGTGGGCATTAAGAGGGCCTCTTTTTGCAAGCCCATTATGGGTTCGGCCAGGCCCACAGTGGGGCGACCGGGTGGTGAGGTACGGGGCTCAACATATCCGAACGGACCACTCCCCGAAAAATTCCTGGGAATTATTTGACCCGTCCGGATTCGATCCCGGGTCCTGCAGAGCGGTAAGCTGCCACCTTGACCGTTCGGCCATCCGGCCGCTCCATTAAACATAATATGATAACTATTAACGGCCGGATGGCCGAACGGTCAAGGTGGCAGCTTACCGCTCTGGGGGACCCGGGATCGAATCCGGACGGGTCAAATAATTCCCAGGAATTTTTCGGGGAGTGGTCCGTTCGGATATGTCGTGCCCCGTCCCTCACCACCCGGTCGCCCCATTGTGGGCCTGGCCGAATCCATAATGGGCTTGCAAAAAGAGGCCCTCTTAGTGCCCACAGGGCGGAAGGAGTTAAAAAAATTACATTTAATGGTAATACGAGACTTTCCATAAATTTGTAAGAAACTCTTGGACACGGGTCGAGTTATATATACTACAGTAATACCTCGACTTACGCTACCCCGACTTACGCGAACCCGGAGTTACGCGATTTTCAAATCTCGTCGATTCGTCTTTTGTTTGAACGCCACGCAAGTCTTGATTACTCACTCCCCCCATACTATTGTTCAGCTTACATGTTCGGACGTGTCGCGCGGAATCGACACATAGCTACAATTTATTTTGTTATTTATTTCTGTGTTTGTTATATCTACGGAGACTTGATCGACTCTATGTGGTGATTTATTGTAACCGTGAATGAATCAAAGGACGAGATAAGATTAACGAGAACATTTATTAGCATATATACAACCAACTTGGATTTTACACGAATTGCGAAAGTATACCCCGACTTACGCGAATTCGACTTACGCGGTTATCGCTCGGTCCCACCTATCGCGTAAGTTCGGGGTATTACTGTATATACATACAACGATTGAAAACAAAACAGAGAAAATAATAGCGCCAATTACAAGACAAACGCACTAGTCGACCGGTGTGGAGGTTTCGAGATCATTTGAAACAAATCGAAAAATCTCTATCAAAAAGTAATGCTATACGGAAAAAAATGACCAAATGTTTATACCGTTTTCATAAAATAAGAATGCGTATGTCGTATTTCGATCGTCAGCTTATTTTTTACAAACTTACGTTTGTAAAAAATAAAAGTTGCCGCAAACTAGGCAATATCGAAGCAAATTCGTTCGATCATCGTCTGCTTGATGGCCATCGATTGCCCGTCATCGACTCAACGTCACTCTACGTCATATTCTTCGATGGAAAGTAGGCGGCCCGTTCGACGAGACGTGGAACGGACCGCCTACTTTCGGTCGAAGAGTACTGTAATTCCATCGAACTTTCATTTAACAATCCTGATAGCCACATAAATCGTGGACTGTCCGGCCTAATCTCGGACATATAATAAACCTACCTATAATTCGAAATACAGATAGTACTTGACTTTCAAACGAAATGCGTTCCTAAAAACATGCACAAAAATTAAATGTCTGAAATCGGAGGAACAGACTCGCGTGGTAGGGGACATTTAAGTACAACGTCCGCACTGGGGAGGGGATATGTATTGATAAACATTTTGTAATGGCAAATGGAGGATATTAGTATGATGACAACGTTCTAAAACTCTTTAAAAATTTCTTGTTTGAAATTAATTTTTATTATAATCATTATATTGTAGTATTTTGATCAATGATATGCAGCACGTTCTTGCTTATTTAATCGTTGCACTTTAATTAATACTTGTAGAAGTGCTGTACGGTATTAAATGTGCTCTAGTAGAACTTTTAATAAGAAAGGATAGTGGCAACAATTTAATATTTACATATAAAAGATATCGCTTAAAGATATATCAGTACTGTATATGTGAGGTCAGCCGATTAGGGTGAGGGTTTTTCGACAGCCGAGCGGTTCTTTCTGTCGTGTGGGCGCAGACTGACTTCCTGAGACAGGTTTACCATATAACCGTTTATTAAACATAGAAATTTTCCTTACAAATTACTTGTTAGACGAGGTAGCACCCCAAAGCGCACGGATAAAGTTCGAAATAAAGTTCGTAAAAGTCGGTTTTCGTCACTAGTGGATGGACGCTGTCGGTGAAACACTCGGTGGGCCCCGGGGCGTTGATTACGGCTTTCGGCGGCTTCTCGCGGACGATCCGACGAATCTGTCGATTGCTAGGAGCACCCAGAGAACGATGCTTCCACGATGTTCCAAAATGTCCTTTTTTTTCTAAGATCTGGAGCACGCCCGTCCAGGAGACGACACACCACGTATCCAAACACCAAGAACCAAAAACTACGAACCAAGAACCTTCGTCTCTTGAGTCGCACAAATTTATAGATTTTTTTACAGCAATCGCCTCTCCATTGGTCTCTCATTGTCACCTGGTGACAATTCGAAACCTAATGGAGGGCGCGGGAGAGGTTAACATAGCGACTGAATATGATCCTCTCTCGTCGCGTTTTCCTCGAATTTCTCCGTTTCCATTGTTTAACTAATTTACGAAAAAAAACAATTGCATTGTTTAATCGAGACACCTAATCCGTTTCCTTAGCGTCTGAAAAGGAGCTTTTTATTTTAAATCGACACCCATAATTCGGATCTCTCAATCGACCCCTGTTCGGGTCCTCACATATATAATATGTTAGTAGGATAGTAACGGCGAACCCGTGACCCGCGCGTCGATTTTGAGGTATGCTACCACATTGAAAGTTTAGAAAATATTAGGATTTTATAAATTATAAAAAATATATTTATTTAATAATTTTAAAACTTTGCATATATACAGTAACGTAAAACAAGGATCCTATAACTGCCGTGGAAAGTCTTAAAGGCCAGTAATTACGAACCTCAGAAAAATTATCAAATAAATAACAGCATATTTCCCATTAAACGAAATATTTGTTTCTGCTGTAATAGCATTTTCTTCTTTTCACTTTTACCTTGTATATTAAAAAGTTAAATAAACTTATGTATAAGATAAATAACAATAAAGTACAATTTGTAAGCACTTTTGTTGTCTTTTTAATTACTCAAATTAAATATTTTACCTGCGATTTAGAGTTACCGTACTAAATTTCGAATAGAATTTTGACCTACCTCCGGAAAAAGGTTTACCATCGCTGGTCTAGGAGTTACTTAATACAATGTTATCAGATCTTTTGTGGTAAATCGGCGAATTTTGTGTTTTTTCTTCTGTTGGTCTATTTTTAAAATTAGCCTCACCTCGACCGAAAGTATGAATAAATTAATGTACAATACCGTAAATCTGTTTTACAGAGTAAATTGCTCAATTTTAATATGAAGAGGGTGGCAGATCGAGCGTAACATCGGTATGGGGCGTGTAAAAATTAGTGACAAAATTTGAAGGGGGTAGGTAGTCAAAAAGGACTTAAAATTGGTGAAATCGTATTTAAATGATCTCCCTTTATGAACTCATTCAAATACGATTTCACCAATTTCCAGACAGCCAAAAAGAAGAGCTATAAAATCTCTTGTTAAAGTAGGAAAGTTTTCATTTATTTTTACAATGAATGTAATAAAATACAAAACAATATTTAAAATATTAAAATTCTAAATTAAACAGAAATACAGATGATAAAGTTAATTTTCACAAATGATTTTTATGTTATTGAAACCGAAATTAGTAGAAATCGTCACTGCTCAATAGCTCGAAACTTTTGTTTTTTTTTTTCGATTGAAAAATGTACGATAGTATGGATTTGGAGTATGAAAAAGGGAGTTGAAGACATCAATGAACGAGTTGTTGGAAAGTCAAGGATTGCCTGTATATACTGTACTACAGTTTGAACGAGGGAGACGTAAAATAAAAATTTAATCCTTTAAATAAACAGCATAAAGGCCAATAAAATATTCCTAATTACATATACGGTATTAATCATTAAATACTTGTAATAATTATTTAAATTATTTTATATTATAAGTTTTAAACTAGTGAACTACATTTTAATATAGCTTAATGATTTTAAAAAGAATATCTCTGTTAAGTAAACGAAAAGTAAATGTCTACATCTAAATAAAATTCGAACAGACTTTCCTAAATGTAATAATTTAATGCAGGCCTATATACAGTAAACTATAGAGAAATGTATAATTATTTGGTTAAAAATACCGAGCTTTCATTGGGCACGTTTCCTCGTCAAGCAGCTAAGTAAGCTAGCCAATGACATAGATTGAATAGTTCGTTTCACGCGAAACTATTGACTAGTTTATTTAGCTGCTTGCCAAAGAAACGTACAGTTTCTTTACAGTTCTTTAAGAAATTTACAGAAAATAAAATTTTCTGTAAATTTCGCTTCTTCCGTTTAAATTTTTCTTGATGATTGATACATAAATTAAGAAAAAAAAATTATAGCCAAAAAATTATTATAGTCAGATATAACACAACTGCATGAATCGTAGTATTATAATATCAGCCTTTATATCAACTGCAAAGTAGTTGCAATAGACATAAATACTCATTTATTAATTTAAGCAGCTAAACAACGACGCGATAACAAGTAATTAGCGTAAGTTTTAAAAAACCGCAGTAAATTTGCTGTATTTTACGCTGAAATAAATAAATAATGATAAAAACTTGAAGTTTATATAATTTTTGTAAGACTAGATTATTTCTGAAATAATTACAAAAACAAATATTAATAACCCTGAGATAAAGATAAGAGGATCAACGTTTATTGACGATTTTTTACAGATTCCAAAGTAACTTTAATATTAAAAAGATAAAAGAACAATTTTAAAATTGATTAAATTCCAAAATATTATCGAATAGATTTTTCTTATTTTCAAAATTATATATTTTATTTACAAAATTTTTATTAAGTTATTTATTTTCTAGAAGTAAATATATTTATAAAACTGATACATATAAATTTAGTCTGTCTCTGTCTGACATACATTAATCATTGTTTATATTTTAATGAAATACACGTTTTAGTTACCGATTGACCTACTGCATGCGACTTTATGGACAACAGATAAAATAATAGAAATTATATTTATTATATATGTTATCAATAAAATGTTTGTCCCAGAAAATGACGTTCTAAATATTAACAGGTGTACGGGAGACACGCATTATCTGTAGGAAGATCCCGACCACCTGTCACTATTCTCGACGTCATTAGCATTTATACTATTGCGCATCACTCTTTATTTTTAAATGTATTAACAATATGGTATGCTAAACTGATTCTCTTAGGTAAGTTAAATGCGATATTCCAAAATAATAATTATTAGTTATTTCCTTTAATTATTATAGGAGATTAATAATTTTAGTCCTGTTTTTGTTTGAAAATTAACAGAGATAAATGGTAAACGAGATTTATTAATTAATTTCAGTATCGAGTCACGTGATGTAGACGAATTTTCGATTCGTAAATGGCCGAAAATCAACTAGAAAAGTTATTTAAAGAATGCGACGTTCAAGGGACCGGTTATTTATGCCAAGAAGGGATGAGGGAGCTGTGCGCCCGCGTCAGTGTTTGCGTGCAAGACGCGGATGCCATTTTTCAGACCCTAGATACCGACGGAGACGGGAAAATTACTTTTAACGATATTTCTACGGGCTTATTAGAATTTTTGAATCAGAATTCCAATAGCCAAAAAGACGGATGCAAAACCCCGGATTCGGAAACCGATTTTGTACACGATAAACATCAATTTGTCTTACAAGCGTGGCAGCATTTTGCTACCGAAGTTGGAAAATCCGATAAAATTATCAGGTAAGATTTTATAAAATAAGTTTATCAATTTTCTTAATAATTATTTTGCCTTGTTATTTTGTAGAATAATAAATGAATTATAACATATTTTACTTTGTCGGGTAATTTTTAAAGATTTTAATTCGATTTTGCATATGAAAAATTACAATTCTCTATATAACTTCGATATAGTTTTATATCAAAATTTTAAGAAACTGTAGAAGATAATAATGTTATTGTTAAAGTCGCGAATCTTTTCAGTTTGACATCAGAGAGACATTACAGTTGTTAATAAATATATGCCATTTTCTTTTATTTTTATATACAGTTGTTCTGTAATCTTTATTAATTTAGTCATAAACTCATTTCATGCCGTATTTATCATTTTAAGTAAAATGAAAGGGTACGATTCTAAATTTCATTAATTATTATAAAATAGACAATTTCAATTTGCATATATTCTGTGTGATTTCCTCGACTTTTACATAGTTTATTTTCTATAATATTCTATGTAGCAAAATTAACATAAATTGAATGGTAATAAAATGATCTTTTTACAATATAAAATCGTTTCTACTCTGTAGCATCAATCATACGAATTGTCGATATTTAATCATTTGAATTAATTTGTAAATTAAAATATTAAAATTAAATTAATTTTAATTTATAATTATAAAAATGAACTAAAATTTAATTAAGAATTAAAGTGTAATTTAAGTGTGAGGATTTTAATCTTAATTATTTTAAGCTATATTACAGATTACTAATTAAAATTTGTTTTATTAAAATTACTCCTTAAAAAAACTTTAAGAAATGGAAATAAATAATATTTACGCTCGGATTAGTTTTATATTTTTACGCAGGTTTATTTTTAGACATTAATTAATTAATTAATTTGAAAAGCTTCAACTAATTCATTTTTGAATTCCATCGTAAAAAATTTTATAATTTATATACATATATAGGCCTCTTTTTAATTCTTTCTACCCCGTGGGCACTATTTTCAAGGCCCACAATAGGCCGGGGTGATGTATCCGGGACAAACCAATTCTTGGTTTTTCGACCTCCCGGATTCCATCCCGGATCCTCCAGAACGAAAAGTTGATGCTTTAACCTCTTGGGCCATCGGCCAGCATATTTTTTACGTTAATCCTCGTTAAATATGTTGCGTAGAAAGTAAATATAAGCAACACCTAGGCGATGAAAACTTTTCAATGTCGTTCTATTGTGTTCAAATCAACAATGAAACGTTACAACTATAAAAAAAGACTTAAAAATTTTAAATAAAACACTAAATTATAAAACAATGTTATAGAAAGAATTTTACAAAGATTTTAAAAATTAGTAAAATTATTTTTCCTATAGAATTTTCAGCATAATAATAATAATAATAAATTTTATTAATAGATCAAGATATAATAAATTTATCGAGTAAATAATAATACCAAGGAAATCATACTTGGGTAGAGGTATCGATGGACGATTCGACCATAAATGATACATCTACCCAAGCAAAAATTATCTTTTGAAACCGATGTTAAAACTATTTGCCAGAAATTATCGTTGGTTTGCAGCATTGAACTATTTTCAGTTCTCTACATCTAGCTGATGTTTGATCAGCAGTTTTCTCTTTTCAGTTAACGTTGCAAATATGGTTTATTGTGGATATTAAACTAGAAGTAATTCAAAATAAAATAGATTGAAAGTTATTTTTTAAAATAACTTTTTATGACGAACTAACATTTCAAAAATGAATTTACGCGATACGATTTGGATTTATAAATTGGTTTTTATAATACACTTCTCGAGTTTGTAGCGTTTATAATTATATTTTCAAATTTAATAAAAATTTTACTGATTTTTTTGTTATATAAAATTTGTTAGAAATTATCCTATTAAAATTTGTATTATAATTACAATAAGATAATTAAAATTCATGTATTAAATCATTTGTTGTAAATTAATTTTTACGTTTAACGTATTATATAAAAGCTTTTATATAATACGTTAAACGTAAAAATTAATTTTACGTTGACGTTTATTTTATTTCTGTTATCCTTTTCAATAATTAGTGAAAGTTTTATTGAATCGATAAATTAACTTTTATTTTTTACCAATTGAAAATAGATTTACAACAATTTTACTAAACGGCATATCGAAAGCGTTCGGTCGGCGGCCGTCTCTAAGCACCGACAGAACAGTACGTCATCTTCTTAGATCTTGATGTAATAACACAATCATTAACCAAAAAACAATTGATATCTAAACAAAAGCATTTGAGATGTAAAAATTGCACCAAGTAAAAATTATGACAATTTAGATCAGGGGTGTCCAATAAACGTATAAACAAAACCGACAAAGTGTTTTAATTTTTTTATTATTTATCTATTTCAACGGCATAAACTCAAAAAAGAAGTTTCACAAAGCCGTAAACCTTTATTCATATTTTATTTTTGAGTGGAAAGAAAATATTTTCAAATACTTGAAGATGTGTGAATGAGGAAGGATTACCAAATAAAGCTGAAGTTGTGACTCAAAGGATTATAGACCCAAATTTGGGAAAAGGAGGGAAAGATGAGAAAGGACAAAAGATGTAGTAGTGAGAAAGGTTAAATAGATCTTCTGTTAAGCAAATATGGACCCTTAATTAAATAATGGTCCTTTCTCTCTTTTCCCCGCACTTGGGTCTATAATCCTTTGATTCACTACTCCAGCTTTATTTAGTATTTTTTCCAACGTTGCAAGATTTGGCTACATTGCGCCAAATGTGGCTACTTTTTTTTGTTTGACGTAAAAAATATCATTTGGCGCTTTGGCTACTTTTTAGGCTACATATTATTTATAATTATATTAGTTGAATAAAAACGCACTTTAAAATGGTGTTTCGTCGCTTTTTATTAATTAGAGACCCAAATATAACAAATATTTGTGTTTTTCAAATAAATTTCCCTTGGACACCCCTGATTTAGATTATAGTCAAATGTTTTTCTTTGGTGAAGATAAGCTTGGCGCTACAAATATAAAAAACAATCCAGGAACGAGTTGCTTAATTAAGTTTCTTGGAAACATTTAAAATTTTGGTGGCGTCTTCAGTTATGATATTTTATTTTAAAAACTTTTTAATGTTTTTAATTATTATAAAATGGAAAAACGCTTAATTTTCAGGGTAGGGATTTTATAGGGATAGGGATTTATAAAAACTTGTAAATGCTAATAACGAATAAAATCGTCATTAAGTCCGACTCTATTCGAGATATGACAAACGGCTCTCCTTTATCTCCCTACCCCGTCGATCTTTAACCACAAAAATTTAATAGCATCTATGCCCCTAATACACAAACCTCACTGCAATTTTTTAGAAATTTTCGACCAAAAGCATATGAGTTATTAAGCTTCAAAGAGGGTGAACAAAATCGTCTCCCACATACACTAACATCCATACATACAGAAAAACCTGCAAACTTTTTAGCATTTCTCAATGTTTCAAGATCCCTGAGTTCAAAAATGTAAAAATCGGGAAGGGGTCATTTCTGACCGATTGCCGTATTTTCCCTCTTATATATCAATATTACAGAACCGGGAAAATAAAACTCGTGTTAGTATAGCCAACACCAAGCTTATCTTTACCAAATAAAAACTTCTAAGAAAAAAAAAATTGACCTTCGTCTAAATCAGTGATTTTCAAACTTTTTCGATCCACCGCCCTCTTTGTTCCATAAAGTTATGCCCAACTCCCCCTAACCCATTTTCTCTTGTGTGAGGAAGGATTGGAAATATTCTTAGGAAAACTTTTCTATGAATCTCACACTTTGTGCCCTTACAGTACATTGTTCTTAACATCTGGAAACCATTAAACGCAATGTTTCCTCTTATCAGTTTAACAGAGGAAAGAACGGGTTACTGAAAGAACGGCTTTCAGTAACCCCAATTTTGCCTTTGGTCACCGTTCAATACCCTGCCTCCAGCGCCCCCTAGATTTACTCATCGCTCACAAGGGGGCGTTATTGTCCACTTTGAGAAACGCTGGTCTAAATTGTCATAATTTTTTACATGGCCCATTTTTTTATATCTGACAAGTCAGATGTTTTTGTTAGGAGAATAAAATATACAAACGGAAAACGAATTAAAAATAAATAACGATTTGAGTTTCCCGTACTAATATGTAAAGAATAATAATAATTAATCAGTAGATCTACGTTATTACGTATTAAATGACTATTATCTTACGAATAATCGAGATCAGTTTTAAAATTTTGCGAAAACTGCCCGAATTTGAACTTTCGCGATAAAAAAATAAAAAATAAATAAATATAATAAATACTCAGAAAATTAAATTGTTCTATAATTTATACGTTTAAGTGTTCTGAATATAGTATTATAATATAGTATGTTTATGGGTTCAAAACGAAATTTCGTTCGTTTTTCTGAAATAAAAATTCCTTAAGCTGATAAATTTATACCGTATGTTTGAAAATAAATAATGATTTTACTAAGAAAATGCAAAATAGTTGCTAAATAGCTCGGGAGATATTATATTATTAATTAAAGTAATAAAAATTGATATAGTACTTGTCTGGATTAGATATTAGGAGTAAAATAGAGCCGAAACAATTTTATTGAATAATTTTCGTCTATTTATTAAGTTATGATTAATACGTTTTCGCAGCAAATTGAACAAGTAAGGAATGAAAGTTTATTCGAAAACTTAAAAAAATAACACGATTAACGAACAAGTGCATAAAAGCTAATAACGGCACTAGACTTTCGTCTAAATCAGTGAATAGACTTAATTAATTATGATATTTGATAATAAATTTAGACTTTTTCACGACAATAAGAATATCTCAAAGCTGTTCTTACATTTGAATTACGAATTATTTGAATTAAGCAATCTGCACAGAAGCGTGGTTCTATAAAGTAGTACGTACAGTACATAAAAATTATATATATACAGTATATAACAGTAGTAAATTTTACTCACTCATAAAATTATTTTCGACGCAATACGCTATTAAAGTGCATCATAAAATTTTTTACAGTTTTATTTTGAAAGAAGAAAAATATGAGATTAATTATTAATTATGCACTCTTTTACAACTTAAAAATCTGCGTTTCATTTTCTAGAAAATATTATATGTGATATCTGTATTATCTGTATTTATATATTAAAACCAAAATGTTCTATTCCCACGGAAACTGAAACCAACACATTACAAAGAAGCAGTGTGTAAGTAGGTTACACTGTGTCGCCTGTGGAGTCTACAATTCCTCGTTCCTCAAAAGGACCACCCGTTAACTCCTCTGTGGACGCTGCCTGCATGAATTCATGGGAAAAGTTAACAAATGGGAAGGAAGGTCTTTGCTTAGGGCCTATGCAAAGACCTTCCTTCATGTTTCAGGTTACTAATTAAAATATTAAAAGCAAGATGTTCCATCGCCGCCATACACAAATAACGTAAATTTAAAAATTAATTTGATTTACAGTTTGAAATTTTCAAATTCAAATTAACTATAGACACCCACGGAAATCACTAACGACATCCAGCGAGTTAAGTGAGTTAAAAAAAATTGTATGACTGTTGACGCTATTATATCAGTGGCGTATCGTAGTGGGGGCGGCAAAATTACCTTTTAGGGGACAGCAAAATTTCACAATAAATAATAATAATATCTTGTAAAAATTTGAAACATCCTAATATATACTTGCATCGCACCTACGATGGTGCTATCGTCCTGTAGACCTTTTTTTTTTGTTGTTGTTGTATGATAGAACTATTTTAAACAGGTCGCTGCACTACCACCGAATTTTTCATTGCTTGTTCTGTGACAAAACTGAATTTTGGTCTTTTAAATTGAAATACCTAAATAAGGGGGGGCGGAATTTTCTTCCGCCCCGGGTGGCTGACACCCACGGTACGCCACTGTATTGCAATTTTGCCAAGATATTTTGTCGAATATTTGCTTGTTTATGAAATTATAGATAATACTTTTGAAGATTAAACTGCTCTAAAAGACTGCTCTGAAGATTAGAATAAATTGTGGCGTAGTAAACACTAGTATTGTGTTTTATTCCAAAGACATGTGTCTTGCCATGTGTCTTTGGAATAAAACACAATACTAGTGTTTACTACGCCACAATTTTAAAACAGGACACGGTTTCAAAAAACAAATTAGAATAAATATTATAATGCACGATATAATTTTTTTGTAGTTACTGGTAGGACATAAGCCTAGTTAATTACGATATTCGCTTAAGCAAGCATGTGATGCACAATAATTTTCTAAAAAGTAAAGCCACCTGTTGTCGCTAATGCTCCTATTTTAACTACATTTTTTATTTAATTATTTTAAGCTTCCCGCCACGAAGTTTGTTTGACAACTGACGCATCAATATTTACAATAAATAATCTTTATTTTGTTTAATGAGTTATCAATGGCTGCCTGATCCAAGTGAATCTTATCAGGTAGCAATGTAGTAATCCTTAAGTTTGTTAGTCTTCCATTTACTAAAACTGCAATAGAGAATTGGATTACAAATCTGTCTTCTAGATAACCTACATACGTTTTAATGCTTAGATGGTTGGCTACAAATGGATGTAGCAATTTTCACTTTTTTCTGTTCTGGCAAGGAATGAGCCACAAATGGTTTATCAATTTTCATTTGCGGTCTCTTACTAGACTTGATTTGCTATTTAGGTCTTACTTCCCTTAATTTTTATACAATAAGCATGGTTTCCTAATGAGTACGAATTCCTTACATATAACTGCACTCTCCATTGACGGTGAAAAATTCTAAATAATCATTATTCTTTCATAAATATCTTTATCAAATATCATACTTTTAAATTGTGTTTTGGTATTATTCCTTTCATAGTTACTGAGTCCCTCTCATTCAATTCACTTAAAATCAACCAAGATGAGGTTAATTGCAACCAGTTTTTAAAAGATCTTTCACAATTACTAATCTAAAAGATTGAATTATTTCTTACGGTGGAAAATAATTACTTTCCTGTGAATACCAATCTGCCTTAACAGCATAAAATAAGTTCTACAAATGTTAGTACTTTTTGCCTGTTAATTTCGTACTCCAAGTTTCAGCTAAACCTATAACGCTAGATTCATTCAACGTCGTTTGAAAATTAAATGTATTGGGACACCCTAAATCAAATGTATTTCTAAAAAAAACTTAGTTCAATGTTTGGTGTGTAGTAGATACTAAGTTATTTTTGATTCTGATATATCAAATAGCCATTTCTTTTAACTTCGAAACAATAAGGAAAAAGTTCAGCTGCTTTACGTACACGTGATTCTTGAGAGGTCAGATCGTATTTGCATTTTCGGTTGATCGATTGATTTTCGTTTTTAAGCAAATGAAACGTTGATAAAGCTTGAATTTTTCGATTTACATTCTAATTACAATATTATAGGTTCGGATTTTTAATGATTTGAACTTTAATAATTTCTTCATCTATCAAGTCCGTAATTTTGAGTTTTTTTATATATCTAGTATATAAATTAAATCAGACAACCTCTCTCTAATTTGATATCTGTTAAAGGAAAATTATAAATCATTGGTCATAATATTTTTTATGAGTTGCAATTAGTTATGTGACGGATCGTTAATAATGTATATCCGCGGATATGGATACAGGTACGGATCATTAGTGTCTAGATCCGCGAATACGGATATGGATCTCAACTTTCGCACTCAGTGGCGCCGGTGCATGTGACCTTGGATTGATAGTTGACGCTTTGCGTTAACTATCAATCCAAGTAACCATCAATCCACTAACAATCAATCTTAGTAACGTGACGTGGTTTGAGTTGCACTGCGCATGTTTTTGTTTATAACTTAGTGCAGGAGCAGCCAACAGTTTTTGTTCCCGGGCCGAATTGGAAAGAAAACTTTTTCCACAGGCCGAACCAGAGGCTGCCCTAGAAAGATTTTGAGGTGGTGCGAGATCTCATTATGGTGTCACCCCGTAGTGACTAAATTGTACACAGAGATTACAGATACATTTTTCACATTATCATGCTTTATCAACATTCTACTCTGTACTAGAGATTTGTAATGGAGGGTTAACTCTAAACGCACAGTGATTTTCTTTTTTAGGCGTCAGAATTTTTCATCGAGCTATTCGGACTTCAGTAGCTAATATTGAAAGATTGATCGTGGGCCACATAAATTCATTAGACGGACCGGATCTAGCCCGCGGGTCGTATGCTGGCCATGCCTGGTTTAGTGTGACACGGGATAGCGTAGATTACGTTTGTATTTTTGAAGAGTGTTGAGTTAAATTAAAATAAAAACAATGTCCACAAAAAAGTTTAGTAGTGTAATATGGAAATATTTTACGATAGTAAATGAATTTTGCATGATAAAATTTTCGCAATATGAATGTGCCAAATATGTGGTTTTAAGAAATAAAAAGTGATTTGAATTGAAGTTATTAGTATTTTACTGCTACCTATTTTTAAAATTTCATATAAGTAATGAAATTCATTAAGATAAAAGATCCGTTAAAAATCCGCTAAAAAGTAACGGATACGGATACGGATCTTTTTTTTTCCTCGGATATCCGCGGATACGGATACGGATACGGATATCCGGCACATCACTAGTTGCAATGGGAAGTTCCAATTTCCTTTTTAAATCTGCAGAATTTCCATTTTCCACAACGATAACCTTTTTTCCAATAATTAAAATTAATTCTTAATATCTCTCAATTCTTGGTGTTAAATACCAATAAGAATTCTTACTTCCTCATATTCCTTTACTGATTAAAATAATAGAAACATGTGAATTCTAAATTAGTTTTATCATTTTTTTGTAAAATTTCTGTTAGCATATTGGCTCTATTCTCTAAGAAACGCTTACGTTTCCAAAATACTATCAATTCTTCCTTTACAATATCTTCAAAAGATAAGTTTATTCCATCATTTAGACTAAGTTTAGCTTTTGTTTGAAACATCGAATCCAAATTTTCGGACTTCGACACGCCTCGTTAACAGTGGACGAGACATAGGACCAGGATTCGACTCAATATCAGTCATTAATAATAAAAATATTATTATTAAATAAATATAACACCGAGCAAAATTTTAATATCTAATTTCATCAAAGACAAACAACAAAATCAAAGATAATTAATAAGGGCGTCTTCGATTTCGCTTAGCACTTTCGACTGCAGAGTGCCCCAAAATCAATATAATATTTTTATTATATTGATTTTGATGAAAATGAATTTCATTAAAATTAGAATTATTTTAATTGGTAAGTAATATATGAATTCTGAATTAGATTTTAATTAGATTGAATAGTTTTGCTTGTTGATGTATTACTGTAGTCTATTATTAGAATTCATCAATTTGAAAACTCTAAATAAATAACGCAAATCAATAAAATACTTTTAACTTTTAAATCAAAACTTCTATATTTTATATGAAAACTAGAATTTTACAGTTTTGAACTTTTTAAATTAGGCTATACCTTTGTAAAATGTATTTTAAATCATATATGAAATGTTATTTGGTAAATTATAATTTACAAATGAAAATTAAATTTATTTTATTTATTTATTTATTTATTGTTTACATTTATAATTTGTATTAAACTTTTACCAGGATTTAGTACAGTTCTCTAATTTTTCCATAATTCTATTTGGGTGACCAACTGACTTATGTTATTAGAAATTGTATACTCTGATGGCCACATAAGTGCGATTTTACTGTATTTTCTATTTGAAATTATAAATATTATCGAGAATAATGCAGTTTTATGCAAAATTCCAGTAAAAAAAGGAATACGAATTTATTAAAATTTAAAAACTATTAAAAGATATAGCAATCTTTGAAACTGTTTTATAGGCTTTTACTATTGCAAATTAACATAGAATTATAAATTTTATTTTTGACATTTACACAGTTATTTATAAAACAATAGATAATTATAAATAATTTTAAAAATCATAATATCAATATTTTATGCTGCATTGTCCTAAAGCTCTAATATCATTTTATAATGTTAATACGAAGTTTTAACAAACTTGATATAATAAATAGATTTAAATTTTACAATTTAAATCTATTAAATTATGCTTAATTTTTATGATTACAGTAAAAAATGAACTGAACTTTTTGAACAGGTTTTATTATACTACACTATCTTCAAAGTAAGCTCCTTGCACAGTACAAGATACACATTTCTGCCACTGTCTATAGTATTTGTCAAAGTAGTCCTGGAAGCAATGTTTTTATGATGTCTTTAAGAACTTTGAGAAAGTTTTATCTTACTTAGTCAGATATCTGTTTACCGTAACAATGCGCACGCACATCAGTCGTTCCTGCTCAACGAATATCTGACCAAGAAGAACATAAGAGAATTTTTCCAACCTCCTTATTTTTCTGATCTTGTCCGCGCAGACTTTCATCCACTCTTTAAAATGAAAAGTTACAGGTTCCATTTAACAACATGGATGGAAGCTGCAGCAAATAAAGCCGTCAAACACATTACAAAACATGGTTTCTAGAGCTACTTTGATAAGTGGTAGGGTCCAGTGGCGACCTTAGGGGGTGGCGAGCAGGGCAATCGCCCGGGGCCTCGCTCTTGGAGGGGCCTCGCGCAACAACCAAGTAAAAAAAAGTTGATATTTAAAACTTTTTATTTTATCCTTGGCTATTAGTTATAACAATAAAATAAATTTAATTTATAGTACAGTATATATTAATATTAATAAGTGCCTACTATTTCAATTCACATACTTTGCACAAAGGACAAGGGCCTCGCAAAGATCTGCCGCCCAGAGCCTCGCAATGGATAAGGCCGCCGCTGGTAGGGTCTCTAACAGAAGTGTGTAGCTGCAGAAGGAACTAACTTAAAATGTGGTGTGATGTAAAAATTTCTGTGTTGTAAAGTAAAACATATGCAAAAGTTTAGTTCATTCTTAATTTTACTTCATACGATTTTTTTCTTTTTATTTGTAAGAAACTGTAGTACTTTCTAAAATTTTACTTCTACTTCAGAAATTTTTAAAAACTTGACATTGTATATTTCGAAATTATTTCGGGGTCTCTAGAATTCGAATTAACGCGAGTTCACTATACACATAAAACACTGTAATAGCATTATGTTACTTCGGATAATTTATTTTCTTCATATACTAATTATCCAAATACTTAAAGAAAAGATCCGTCTACCGCGTGCACGGCCTTGTTAAAGATGATGTCATGATAAATATTGCCTAGATAGCTTTATTAATAGAATGTAATTTATATTTTTAGTGAAGAAAATATTCTTGAATTATATAAAGAACTTCAAAAATCAGACAAGCCTCATCTGATATCTCAGTTTGAAACCGTCATGGCTGATCTGATGGAGAATGTAAATCGTTTGCAAGAAGAAAAGCATCAATTGGAACATTTTTGGAAACGGTAATAAATGTCATGGTGTTTTAAAGTATTTTTTTATTTTAAGTTTTGTTTAAGAATGATTCTATTTTAACAGATAGTAAATAACGCTTATAAAACATTTCAGGAATATTAGTCTATACATTACATTGTAGATACAAGATACGAGTTTGCATAATTAAATAAAATTTTTAATAAATTCTCTATTTATTTTGATAGAATTTAATAGAAATTAAATTTATCATTTAATGTGCTTTAAATATTTTTATTATAGTGAAAGAAAAGAACAAGAGTTGTATTTACACAAAATGGAAGAAGAGATGACGAATCAAGTGAAAGATTTAGAGTTGAAAGTAAAACGAGAGGTAGAATTAATTTGAAAGTTAAATATTATTAAAATGTATTGTAAATATTTAATTATATTCTGTAAATTATAATTATGTCACAAGATCGATTTTAATAAAATTATATTAATTTGAATTAAATTTTATAAATTCTAACTTATACTCGTATATTAAATTAAAACTTTATTAATAATAGTAAAATATCAATACCTTTAGTAAATTTATAATAACTATAAATTTACGTATTGGATTATATAGGCACAAGAAGAAGTTGAGACGGAAAGAAAGAATTTGAAAATAAAAATGGACGCCGAAATGGATGAATTACAGGCTCATTTATCTTTATTTGAAAAAGTAAACTTTTCAATATAATTATTTTGTTGGATAAATTAACAAAATTTTTAAATTAAATATTTAAATTCAGGTCAATTCGTGGCTCCAGTCGTGTGGTCAACATCATTTTCAAGACGAAAAAGCAAACGAAGTAAGGAATAAATTAGAAGAGGCTTTACACGAAAATCATCAATTGAGGATGAATTTGATAGATACTCAAACTAATGTGGCTTTGATGAGAAGTGAAATGGCTCAGTTGAGAAATCAGTACGAAGAAAAGTGCCGAGAACTTAACAGGTAAGTTAAATATATATGTTTTACAATTTAATCTGTATACAATAATTAATTTTTTTTTTAACTTTTCAGCGAGAAGGAACGAATTATGGAAGTTTTGCATGAACATAGCGTACTTGGCAGGCAGATTCACTATCTTCAGTACGCAAAATTCCTCGATTATACACCGTACAAATATTTAAATCTGAATTTTATTTTAATAGATGTCGTATTTATTCTAATAAATAGCGCACTGTCTATTAATTTTTTCAGCTTGCAACTGTGCTGTTTATTAGAGGGTGCTTATTATTAGAATAAATACGGTGTATATATATACCGTATATATATATATATATTTAATTTTATTTCAGTGATGCTAATAGAAAATTAAATGATACCAACGATACATTGAGAGAAGCCATGCAGAAATCACCTGTTGATAATGCAAGTGACAAAATAGTTTATTTACATTTATAATAATTATAATATACTGACCTAAATTTAAAACTTTTAAGCGTGTTTTAATATAATGCAATGTTGTTAAAATTAGTTTTCACGAATTTTTCCACGTTCTGAACATAGAGGATCGATTATAGGAGATTATTTATATAACGATATTCTTCCTGAGAGAAGAAAAAGGTGATTTTTAAATCAATAATATTTCATAAGCAATGTTTTATACAATGTTAGAGATTTTTTTAAATTATATTTTTATATGGATAATCCACGGTTTATTCGAGTTATCTACTGATTTTGCAATTTGAAATTTATTATGAAATACGTAAACAGTTTTTCCTTTTCCAAAGTCACGAAAACGTCGAAACCACTTACACACACGCATACATAGGTATACGTATTGTGCGCCTTTAATCATCTCCCGTTCGTTTGTGTGTTAATCCACGCCTTAATTGGTGTTGTTAGACACTCCAATTTGTTTTTCATCGAATCTTTTTTAGAAATTTCTCAGAATGATGCCGAAAAAAGTAATAGGCCTACTCGTTTGGAAGCTTCGTCATTACAAAAAATGACAATCTGAAACCGCATTCATCAGTTTCGTGTTACTGTATTCAACAGTTTAATTCAACATTTTTACAGAAGATTGATTTAAATTTGCTTTCTGATTATGATATGTTGAAATCATTGATAACATTTTCAAATTTGAAAGCATAAAGAATGGGACAAAGAGTATGGCTGCATTTGTAACACAGGAATATTATGACGAACAAAAGCGTCAAATTATCCACAAATTTTCCGATAGAAGTGTTGGAAGCGATGAATTAAGTATTTTAGATAAGTTGAGAATGGAGCAGTTCTGCATACGGTCGAAATATTTTAATTTTCCACATAATTAAACGACGTTGTTCTCGCTGCAAAAATATTGTTCAAAATCTAATTAAAGTCCATCCTAAAGATCTAGAAGTGATTTTAAGTGGCGAAATGGGACCATTTAATTATTTATTTGGTCCTGTTGTCCCTTACCTCTAATGATCTTTAGCTAACTCTGATTTCTGATAATCCCTCCTTTCTATGTAATGACTCTCCATAGAACTATTTGGAAGATGAATTTTTTATACACTAGTTCTTTACAACAGATAGAAGCTAAGCAGTTAATTTTCAAATCGCAGAATATTATCTTATCGATTTAAAAATGTTTCTACGTATTTCATTTTTCCGTTTCTTCCGTTTACTTGTTTTATAAGTACTTTGCATTTATAACGAACTGCTAATGGAAATGAAATGGAAGAAACGTGGGGTAATGAATTTAACACAGTAGGTCTATCTCAGGGGTGGCCAACAGTTTTTGCCCCCGGGCCGAATTGGAAAGAAAACTTTTTTCACGGGCCGAACCAGAGGCTGCTCTAGGAAGATTTTGAGGTGTGCGAGATCTCATTGTGGTGTCACCCCGTGAGACAAAATTGTACATAGAGATTACAAAAACGTTTTTCTCATTATCATGCATTATCAACATCCTACGCTGTGCTTAAGTTTTAAGAGATTTGTAATGGAGAGTGAACGCATAGTGAGTTGTTGACCTTTTTTTTTAGGCGTCAGAATTTTTCATCGAGCTATTCGAACTTGAGTAGCTTATATTGAAAGATTAATCGCGGGCCGCATAAATTCATTAGACGGCCCGCGGGCCGTATGTTGGCCATGCCTGGTCTATCTTCTAAACTTTATATCGGTAAGTGCCATATTTTCAACGCCACTTCGGTGGCATGGAGTGTTTGAAGATTTTATTTCAGTTCTAGCAATTTATTAAACTTGTGGGTTATACGCCACTTCTGGTTATCCATATGAAAATATGGTAATTTAATTTAATATACATTCGGTTTTCTAATTATAACTGTAAGTAAATAATGTTTTCCTTGTTTCTTTTCCAAGAACATGCTCGGAAGATGTGGAATTTGAACATCATCCCGAACTAAATGTCACCGAAAGGATCAAAGATGATTTAGGTATTGTACAAATCAAACTTAATTTTATTCGATTAAAATTATTATTTATAAATTTTTACTTATAACTGAAACTTCATTTAAACTATTTAATTTCTGATAAATTGAGGTGCTGAATAGAAAAACGGGCTCACATACATTAGGAAGTTTTCGAGAAAATAGAGGATTTGTGTTTCAATTCACTATCATTTTAATGTGCAACGTTTTATCAATATGGATGTAGCCTACTATACAACCTGTATAGTAATGGCATGTAACTGAACGGTGAAAGTTTCTTAGATGGATTGATGATGCACAAATCCAAATTTATTAGACTAATTTTTTTTATTTTTTTTGTAGTTTTGTGGGATATGCTGTTTTTCTGCTCAATTTATCTAAGTAACAACCATTTTCAAATAATCAGATTTTATTTGGGTTTGAGAATGATTAATTTCTGTAATCGAATTTCATTGAACAAAAATTATTTCACCCACCATCTTAACACCAGAAAAAACGTGTACTTCTCGTCCGCACTCTTAATCTTCGTGAATAGTATAACAAATAATTTATTAAAACAGTAAGAACCTTCCTTTACGGATACAGATTATATCTTTTCTCACATTTCGCAGATTATGTTGTAACCATAGAGATCGAGCCTATACAGAATAACAATGCAAAAGCGATGGTTCGGTTTTCGGTGGATAAATTCAAAGTAAAATACTTTAGCAATTGTTTCTGGAGATAAATATAAAATATAAAAGTTTTTATGTGACTCGTAATTGCTGCTAATGGATTAGAAAGAAGTCTTTAAAATACTTTAAGGATTATCCACAGAAAAAAATAACAAAATTCTAAGTGTTCCTCTCTCTTTTCCAAATTTTAAAACTTTTCTATAATACGTAAATTAATCTCAATGTAACTGACGAACTAGTTTTATTGCTTAGAATTTGTAATTAAAAAAAAAATTAACCAAATTTGTAATTAAAAAATTTAAACATTTTACATCTTAATTACAAAATTTCATAGAAATCTCATTGAAATATTGTATTAAGTTATATATTAAAAGATTTAAGTTAATTTCTATCTAAAATCATATTCCAAATAGAACTGCCTTAAGATAGGGAAATAAAAAATTAAGCCCAGTTAAATTTATATTATATATTTATTTAATAATAAGAATATTTTTATTATGAATAAATATTTTCAATTACTCTTTGTTATTATTAATATATTAATAATAAACGATGAATCAATGCATTTAATTGTAACATATTTTTAAATGTTTAAAAGTGTTTATTATAAACTTTGGAAAATATCAAAATTTATTAATTAAAATTCAAAACTGCTTCAATTTAATAGTATAACTATAGAAATAAGAACATTTTGTGTGCCGACTTTTACATAAATTTCAAAAATTGTTAAAAATATAGTTTTAAAAGTAGTTTTGACATAGGCTAAACATATTTTTATTTATTTCGTAATTTTTTATTAATAACCACTTTATTATTTAAGAAATTATAAAAATCGTAACATAATTTTAAAAATTTGATGCACTCTTCTGTCCTATTATGCAATATTACATAACGAGGTTGGAGAAAGAACAGTGCTTTTAATTAATGAATATTTATAAGTATTTTTTTCCTGTTTTAAATTGCATTTTAAATTAATAATTCCGACAGACAGTGGATTTTCCACGCTTCGAGATTTTTCCGAAGAACAGGAAGAAGGAATAAACCATAATTCTATGATAATAAATCAATTGCAACATTCACCGTTGACTAGAACAGAAACATTACCAACATCGGAAAAAATAGTTCATTGTGATGTACGAAGAATAAAAGTAAGATATAAAGTTCAAAATTATTATTTTTAATAAAGTTTTTCAGTAATTGCAATATCCGTGAATAAGTTATATTATCTTATAATTCAGTCATTGTAATGAGGGGGAAAATATATGTATGTTTTTGCTTTATTTTATTCCATTTAATTCTTTATTTTTATTTGAGCTTTTCCTGTGGCATGTAGATTTCTGTATTCCATAGATTTTTATATAGAAAACAGAAAATAAATCCTATATTTTATTAAAAATATGAAATTATATCGTTATCGTATTTTATCGATTTAGTTTTGCATAACAGGTATGTACATACACATGCCTACATACATCATACACACACCTATATTCTTTTTATTTTACTACAGACAAATTATTAATTTCTGGAGACAATAAAAATCTAGATACTGTACAACTTTACCGTATTTCGGTAGAAAATGAAATGGCCTACCTATAAATTTCGTTATATAATTATTTCGACGATATAAATTAGTTATTCAACATTAAGAAAATATGTAAGAAATATTAATATAATATTAATATAGTTATATAATATTAGTAATATAGTCATATAATATTAATATAGTTAGATATTTAAGTAAATAAATAATATAGCCTATAAATATCATATCTTAAATTATATTGGAAGAACTTAAAACTTTCCAGTCATCGCATTAAAATATTACTAAATTTTTCATTTAAAATTATTATAAATGAAATCTAATTCTCCTTAATATCTTTGTACATTTATCTCGCATTAGTAGCATCTCGAATAATATGAATGGCATGTAAAACATTTTTAAATGAATAATCACAATGACGTGTTTAATTCGTGTGTTTATTTTATTATATTGTGTCATAATGTATGATTCGCAACAAAATAATATAAATAGGCTTAAATGATTATATTTTGAATGTAAGCCCATGTTAAGTTTGTATAGTTTATCTTCTTTCAGTGAAAGTTTCAATTGTTTTTGTTTTTAGAGTTTGACAGATAACGAATCATTACATTCAAGTCCATCATCCGAATGCAAATCAGAAGAAAATTTTCCTAGGCGTAAAATTGCAGACATTAAACGCCAATTAGGTTTAGATCCAAATAAAGCTGGGTAAATTATCTGAAAAATATTAAAATAGACAATAATTTAAATATTACAATTATGATAATTTATGTTATATATTTTTCAATAATTAAGGAGACCGAGAAGTCTAACTCCTTCTCCCGTTCCTTTACCAAGATCAACGTTGCAAACAACAAATAAAAAATTACGATCTTCATCGATGTCTTTGTATAATAAAAAGGAGACGGAGGAGGAAGTTTTAAATGATAAAACATCTATGCAAAAAGTCGCCGATGTAATTACAGACAGCGAAATAAAAAATTCCTACGAAGCAACGGGTCCTCCAGAAAGAACTTATAAAATTGTTTTCATTGG
Source organism: Centruroides sculpturatus (assembly GCF_000671375.1). Taxonomy (NCBI): domain Eukaryota; kingdom Metazoa; phylum Arthropoda; class Arachnida; order Scorpiones; family Buthidae; genus Centruroides; species Centruroides sculpturatus. Next base: position 199,654 of record NW_019384361.1, on the reverse strand, counting down.
TGATGCTGCTGTTGGAAAGTCTTCCTTTATTTTAAGATTAAGTAAAGGAATGTTCGTAGCGCATCTTAATTCTACTTTAGGTAAATTTATTTATAAATTATTATATTCAATTTTGGCTTAAACAAACAAGAATACATTTGAGTGTTACATGCTTGAATTTAAATTTTATCTATTAAATATGTTATGTGAAATAGTGAATGTATTACGTGAAATAAATTAAAAATAATCTTGAAGATAAAAATCTGAATAGTTTTGGTAGCTTAATAACTTGAAAAACTTAAAAACACGAATTAGTTCAAAACGACTAAGCATAGGCCTATTTAGAAATAACTATATATAAGAAATAAAAAAGTTGTTATTCGAATTTTAGGTGTAGATTTTCAAGTGAAGACATTGAAAATTGATGATAAAAATATTGCATTACAACTTTGGGATACCGCTGGTCAAGAACGGTAATTTGTTTCGCAAATTATAAATAAAGTTATGATGTTTATATTTCGGTAGTTATTATACAGTATTAACATTTATTTAGCGAGAAGTAACACTTTGTTTTGTTACTTCTCGCTATTTAATTATTTTTTTCATCAAAATTCACTTTTTTAAATAAAATTTATTGATGATAATTCTCTATGCATTATAGGTTTAGAAGTATAACCCAATCTTATTTTCGGAAAACAGATGGCGTCATGCTGTTATACGACTGTACTAATGAATCGTCTTTCCTCAATGTTCGTCAATGGATGGAAGCCATTGATGTATGAATTGCTAATTTCTAATATAATAAATGTTTAGTTTTATTAAGTTCGATTTGTTTTTAACTATATTTTAGAATATTGTAAACAGCGAAATAAAAAATACCTACTAAGCAACGGATCCTCCAGAAAGAACTTATAAAATGTAAACATTTTTTAATGAACAATAACAATGAAGTGACCACTTTATTTTTTTATTATTTTTTTTAAATATGTATGATTTAAATTAAATCCACTCTGAAATGATACAGTCGAACCTCCGATAACAGCCACCTCTAAACAGTAGGTATTGTTTTTTAGAAGTCCCCCTTTTTTAAACAAAAATATATACAAAATAACCTTCAAACAAGACCCATCATGTTTCTGCCAGTGGCCGTTGTTCAAAAGTTTGGTTGTATTTAGTTTTCTGTATATTTTTATATAACTTTAAAGTAGTAAAATTTATTTTTGTCTTTTGGCATATGAAACTTAACGTTCATATAAATTAGAACGATAGTGTTAATTAAGCCCATTATATTGTTTTATGCAGCTATATCACCTAAATAGAATTAAGCAAACAGTTAACACACACAAAATATACGCCACGTAAAATTAAAAGAATATAACTTGTAATGTATCTATCGTTTTATTTTACTTGAAACAAATTTAATTTTTCGTATGTATAAACTTTTATATTTAATTAAAATTCTATTCATAAAGGGAGGTTGATACTACTCATTCTGTTGTAGGTATCCTGTTTCTACAGAATGATGGCCAAACAAACGAGTGATTCCCATATGGTAATTCATGTTTCTCTTTAGAAGTTAATTGTACAAATAAATTGTTTGAAATAGAAAATACGAATAAGCCTGCTAAACATTATACATACACACGTAAACGAAGTTTCATATGCTAATTAAGCGTGTAATTGTTTTAAAATATTTTGTACATATAAATCGCTTCCGTAAAACACTATTCGAGAGATCGTATCAAAAACTGATGTGACAATTACTTTGATAAAATTTTGATTAGCTATTTTCCTAAATAAAATTACACCAAACATTACTATATTAGAAATGTTTTCTTTTAGAATAATGTTATATTTTTTGTTAGCATTATTAACAAATTTAAACTAACAAACGCAATTATTTCTAACACTATTTTTTATTAATTTATTTAGATTTAAAAAGTTTTATTACTTATTTATACGAATTATTTTTGCTGTTTCTTCCCAAAGTCGATTTCTTTCTTAAAAGCAGATATGAAAAAGTATATAATATAGTCGAAATTGTACATTTACATGTTTCCTTTTTAGATATATAAATCGACAAATGACATGGTGATCTCATTTTTCCTATGTTCTTCCTACGACCCTCCAATATTTGCACAATGCTATATAGAAATAAAACATTGTTTTTTTTTATATTTAACTTTTCGGTAAAAAATATTATAATTTTGCTTAATCATTATAATAATTGAGGTTCGTGTACAGTATTTCATATGCCAAAAGATAAATCGGATTATTAATAAAACTAGATGTTACATCGATATTTTCATCTATAATAACGATACTTAAAAAATCTATATATAATGTTATAGTAAAGTCTACAATTCATAAGCTTTCATTCTGTTCTGTTTTCGTCGTTAGAGAATTGCAGAATATACTGCTGCATTAAATCATGTGTCTTTTATATAAAAAACAATAAGTAATGTTTTATGCTTTAATATTTATCAATAAATATTTCTTAAATTTCAAATTTATTAATTCTGATTGTACATTTATTAACATTACATTATTCATTAATTAAACTTTTTAATTTCAGGATGCAACATCTCAAAAAATACCTGTAATGATTGTAGCTAATAAAACTGATCTTAGAGATTTACATCTTTTGCAAGGAAACGAATGTGTTCCTTACGAAAGTGGTGAAAAATTAGCAAAGGTTAGAAATAATTTAATTTTTTTAAATTGATTAAATTAACCTTTAATTTAATTAAAGTAAAATTCAAATTTTGAATACTCGGAAGGATTTTGGAGCGATGTTTATGGAAGCGAGTGCTAAATCTGGAAGCAATGTATTTGAAGCCATCGCAGAACTTGCTAGGTATAATAATATTGCGTGTTATTCTTTTATTATTATACTTGTTTATGTTTAAATAATACAACCATTTAATCATATAATAGTAATAACTTATTTTTTAATATTAAATATATACCGTATGTAAATAAATATAACTTACTCTATTACATTACAGTATAGTAAATTGTAATTTGTATAATTGTTTCTATTTAAAAATTTTTTTAAAATATAGCATAATTTACTTTTTAATCTATAAAATCTTGGTATTTTTATAAATTATTTATTTATTTATATTGAAAATATTAAATAATTTAACCAGACATAGCTAAATAATTATTGTATTGAATATAAGTTGTGATTAAATTAAATGTATACATAAACATACACACGTATATATATACAGTATATTTAAATGTAAAAATATTAACCCATATTTATTTTTTAGTTTATAAATTTATTTTTTATAATTACTACTAATCATTTTTTTATTAATAAAAAATATCTAAAGCATTTTCAACGAATTCGTATTAGGCCTATTATTCAGTGTTCTAAATTAAAAATTTCTCAGAATTCATTTTATCTCTTTCATCTGTCATATATGAAAATATGTCGACCCGGTGACATAACAAAATCAGGATTCAGATGTAGGTTTCTATTGTTAAGTTTAACTTCTGTCCCTTTTTTATTTAGTTTCTGTCATTCAAAATGAATGAAAAGCATTGTGTGAGTTATTAATATCTGGCTCAAATGTATCTGATACAATGGGGATAACTTTGTAATTCGGCCGTCGTCACACTTCTTTCCTAAATTGTATTCTATTATTTTAAAAANTCTGTCCCTTTTTTATTTAGTTTCTGTCATTCAAAATGAATGAAAAGCATTGTGTGAGTTATTAATATCTGGCTCAAATGTATCTGATACAATGGGGATAACTTTGTAATTCGGCCGTCGTCACACTTCTTTCCTAAATTGTATTCTATTATTTTAAAAATTAAGATATATTTTGGACAGAGAATGAATTTAACATTGAAAATCTGGCATAACCAACTTCTATTTATAATAAATTTTTTAATAGATTATAATTAATAGCCTTAAAAAGTTAATTGAATTTATGTAAATTAAAAACAGAATTTATAATGCGAATAAATATAAAACAAACTATTTTAATTAAAATAAAAATAATTAACGATGTTTAATCTTTTATAAAATTTTGACTATTTTATTGTCGTTAAAGTTTCGAATTGCTAATTTAGGTAGAATTCTTTATTTATATAAGAAAAATAAAATCAAGTGTATTCTTTAATACCTAAATATACGATACTGACAGATATTATTAATGAAAATATTACGATAATTATTTATTATAGGTCAATGGCTATCAATGAAGATCTTCAACTTAAGTCTTCTGGTAGTATTTTATTGAAAGAAGGAAACAAAAAAAGTGGAAAATGTTGTAAAAAATAATTATATACATTTTGGAATATGGATTTTCTTTATTAAATCATTCGTCGTTTTTATTATTTACTGTTATCGAATAGAAATAATTAATAAAGTTTGTTTTTTAATTTCTGGTTTGCGATTATTAAAAGACGACTACGACTCAATTTGAAGGGAGTATCTTAAACACGTTTGAAAAATTGTTTATTCTTTTCGTATATACCTTTAAAGAAACTCGAAAAAATCATTGCCACTTCTTATTAAATAGCATTAACAATAATTTTAAATGATTCTTATATTGAGTAATTATAGAAAAGAAATGAAAAGAAAAAGTAATCAAAAATACGATTCAACTTACGAGGGCTGTTCGGAAAGTTCGCGGCCTCAAATAGAACAACGAACAAAATAATGTTAAAACTTTTTTATTTTTCAATGTAGTCTCCTTTGTTAGCAATGCACTTATTCCAGCGATGTTCTAGCTTTTTTATGCCATCACAATAGGTCGATTTGTCAAGGTGTGCAAAATACTCGTTCACTTCAGAGATGACTTCGTCATTTGAGTGGAATCTCTTTCCAGCCATAAATTTTTTTATGTTTGGAAAAAGGTGGAAGTTACTGGGGGCCAAATTAGGTGAGTACGGTGTATGTGGAACTAATTGGAAGCAAAGTTCGTTTATCTTTTGCTCAGTGATTCTGGCGGAATGTGCAGGTGCATTATCGTGGTGGAACAGAACCTTTTTCTTCTTCAAGTGTGGCCTCTTTTCTTCGATTTCTTTCTTCAGTTTTTCCAAAAGTTCACAGTAATAGACACCATTAATGGTCTTTCCTCTTTCTAGGTAGTCAATAAAGATGATGCCTTTAGCATCCCAAAAAACCAAGGCCATCACTTTCTTCGCTGATGGAACTGTCTTTGCCTTCTTTGGTGGTGGCGAACTGTGATGTTTGTCCATTGCTTCGACTGTTCTTTTGTTTCAGGAGTGTAGTAATGGATCCACGTTTCGTCAGTAGTCACAAACCGACGCAAGAAATCCTGTGGGTTTTTCTGGTAGAAGTCCAAACACTCCTTTGACATCAAAGTGCGAACACGTTTTTGCTCAGCGGTCAGCAGACGCGGCACCCACCTTGCTGAGACCTTCATCATATTCAAATTTTCGGTTAGGATGTGGTGCACTCGGTCGACAGAGATGCCTGTTGTCTCAGCTATCTCACGCGTTTTCAAACGGCGATCTGCTAATACCAAATCGTGAACTTTCTCGGTATTTTCTTCAGTGACAGCAGTTGATGGCCGTTTGCTGAGAGGGTCATCTTCCACACTTTCTCTGCCAGATTTAAAAAGGGCTGTCCATTTTTTCACAGTGGTGTACGAAGGAGTATACTCTCCTAAAACTTCATCCATGCCAGCTTTGATTTGAGATGGGGTCAACCCTTTTTTCGTCGGGTATTTTATGACCGCACGAGTCTCTGTCTTCTCCATTTTTGACAAAGCATGTGCACACTGACTATCTGCTAAGCTGTCGTGGCAAAACTTTATGACAAATTAAGCTGAAATTGGTATCGTATCTCTAGCAAAGATGGCTGAATTATTCCCGCCAAAAATTAAATTGATCGCAGCGCCGCATCTAGGAAGGCCGCGAATTTTCCGAAAGCCCTCGTAAGTCCAAGAACGACATAATAGACAACACACATTTAAGCGTAAGATTATAATAAATTATCGAAGAAACAGACCAATAGAAAAATTTCGTAGGCTATAAACGATATTTTGCTAATAGTTAGTTACTATGTAATTTCTATCGTTTTAATAAAAAAAAAAAAAAAAACTGAAAATTAAGTCTAAAATACAAATAATTAGGTTTTTATACAACTACTCTTCTTAAACGATAATTTGATTTATTTTAAACGCATAAATACTGATTGTACAACAATATAACTGAAGCAATACGGCTAAAAACGTTATAGACTATACTAGGTCTTAAATTGAATCTTCTCTATCCGAACATCTTTATTTCCAACATCTCAGTTCGAATCTGTTTTTTAAAAAACCTACGCCATATATAAACAATGTATTACAATTTAATCCGGTCAAAATGTAGATCATTCTTCGGATTAATCTAAACCAAAAAATGACGACATAAACTTTTATGTATTGTGAAGTAGTCAAACCTTTCCCTAGTATTAAAAAACGACGTCCGGTCCATTTGAAGCTTTAAAATCGCCCTCGTGCATTTTTCGCGGCAGAGTCTTTTCCATTTTCAGTTTTTTTTTTTGTTTTTGTATATTTTGGAGCTGACTTTCGCTTTCGAAGAACATTTTGCTTGTCTTGTATGCTTTTAACATACCGCCTCTCTTTCCAGTGGCTCTCTTTTGTATGTCATTTTAATTCTCTTTCGTCTAATTCCTAGACATCTAGCAACGGTCTTATCACTTTCCAGCTTTTCTACGTTGCGGTAAACTCCTTGCCATCCCCATATCCACAAAATGCTTAACTGTGAAGCTTCTCCCTTTTCCTCGTGTTTGTGAAATTCGCCAATTACAATTCTTCTTCGCTCTTCATTAATTAATCTGCTCAATTTTGTTACGTTTGGAGTATTGTTGCCACATTAACACGAATTTAAATCTACGGAGTCCTATCAACAATCTACTGTACTGTAAGTTAGCAGGTTCTGAAATTTATAAAAAAAAAAAAAAAAAAACAAATATGCGCACCAAAGTTGTGCAGAGACTTAGTTTACAAATCTACATCGCATTGAAATATATTAAACTACATGAAAATTTAATTTAGGAAAAAGCAATTAACACAAATACAAACAACAAACACTATAATAAATTTCAAACAGGAATTAGAGTGTTTGACAATAAACAATTCAATAAAAAATTTACTGTTTAAATTTCTTTAGTTTTTCAATTAAAAATTTAGTTTTCTAAACTTTATTTATTTTACATCAATATATTATAAAATTTGCACTAAAATAAATATCAAATAAAATAAGTTCTCATAAGAAACAATAAAAGAAAATCAAAACACAGTATAATGATATTTACTTGAAAAGAGTAAACAATAGAATGACACATTCCGGATATGTCATATCCCTAACAAAGCCTGTTGGGTGGAAGGTGAATAGTTTAGATGAAAATAACCTTATCTCCTGCGGAAACTGATAAATGTATCTCCAGTTTTAATTCTCATCAACTGTTTAGTTAAGAAGAAAATGTAATATTTAGTTTTATTTCATTTTAAATGAAAAATTGAAGAATTATTGTCGAAAATATTAATCAAAAGTATACAATCAATATAAAGATATTTTAAAAATTCATTAATTTTTTTCTATTATTTTACATTTTGGTTGTTATACAAAATTTTATACGATTGAATAGATGAAAAGAATTACTAAAATATAATTTTTAGTCAATATTATTACATAATTACATATTCTAGTAAAAACTACAAACTTTTTTAAATTTGACATTGTCTAGAGAGATGTTTCTCTATTATAAATGTGCACATATTTAAATAAAATAAGTAAAAAAGGTTCTGTATAAATTTTCTGCGTGTTAATTTTTTTGTTAATGAATTAATTAAAACTCTTTCTGTTTTAAAAGGTTAGTGAAATTAAGTTAATATATCCACAATTCAAAGTTTATCCTACGAATACTGTTTATTAGCTAGCATTTAAAATATTTGCAGAATGAATACAAATTATTTTTTTATCAACTTAATGTCTTCGGAAGAGCAATAAAATTATGTTTAATACTTGAAGTTTTAAAATGATCAATAATAACGAGCAGAAACTTTTATATTAATGTATCATTTATTTATTCAGCTTAAACTATATTTTTAATAGCTATATTAAGAAGCAATGCTTTTAAGTACTTATAAATTATAAAATATACTGTATTAAGCTAAATATAAGTATTTTATATTTATTTAAAATATTTCATAAGAAATATTTAAAAATCTGAAAATTAAAATTGTTAAACGTACTAACTTAAATTAGAATTAAAAATATAAAAATTCAGAATTGATTCGATTAGATTTTAACAAAAAATAAAAATAGTCTGTTTAAAAATTATTATTTTTTTAATTAGTCTTTGATATAATTATATTCATTTAACATAAACATCATATAAAATTCATCTATTCAACAACATAAAAAATATTGCATTTTTCAAATTAAAAAAATTTTTATAGAAATTATCTCCTCATTTATATTTTCAAATGCATTTATTTTTATTACTTAAAAATATTTGTTTTATGTTGATGTTGATATTATTATAATTTACAATATTTTATATTATACAGTTTTTCTTATGAGTTTTTATATACCTTCTAATAAAAACCAAATAACAAAATTCATTGCACCAATATTAATATAATTTGAATACAGCAAGTTATGATAAAAATTTATTATCTCATATCTTCTGAGTTAATCTAATATCTAATTTATTTTTAATTTCTTAAACAGGTTTTATGTAATTATTTTATTTATATTAACATTACAGGCAGTACATCGAATAGCTGTCCTCCCCAAAACAATCGTATCTGCATTAAATCACAAAAAAACATGAATTATAATAATACGAAAATTTAAAGTCTATTTTTTAAATTATATAAGTTATTATTATCACATATTTATCATTTTATAAATTGTGAATCGTGTGGTTATGCCGATTTTTTCGTCTGAATTCTCTACAAAACAAATATTTATCTCAAGTTCGTTTCGCTCGAAATAGGAAACGATCATTATGCATGGCTCATTAGCTAGTAATATTTCCAGACTACCAACAATATTCACCTTTGACTTCGCCACTTCGAGACTGGTAAGAATTTTTACAATGGATTGTACGAGTAATTTTTAAGAAAAAAGGATACAAATATACTAACAAACTTATATAAAATTTTTATATAGTCATTGTAGTGTTTTACAAGAATAAGTATATTTTGGAACGTAATAACTAAGAATAGAAAGGATTCAAAGTTTAAAAGCCAGATAAGTTGTATGATAAAATATTTAAAATCTAATGAATAATATGTTGTATTGTGAACGCAAGTTTGAAACTAATAAATACTTATGCAAAGAGAACAAAATAATATATATATATTCAATAAAGATATTTCAAAATCTCATTCAGTATTGTATTCACATAGGAACAATAAGTCTTGCTGAAAATAAATATGAAGAAATAATATTCGTGAAACTTTATCTGAATAGAAACTTGCATAATCTATTATAAAAAAATTCGAATAAAATCATTAGAATTATCCAAAAGGGAAATTTATTTGTATTATAGAAAATGATTGATTCAACGGTAAGAGGTCAACGGTCACTCGTCGGATGGAATTAAAATTTGTACACTCCATTGACAATACACGCTATGCGCAGGAACCGTTCTCTCGCTTGCGGACGTGACGAAATTATGACAGTCTGAATCTGTGTATCGCAGGTGGAGAATTTTATAGGTAGAGAATACCGTAGCGATAAAGCTTTTAGCCATCTCGGATTTAACTCGTGTGAAGTGTGTCGTAAGTAAGTCCTCGATTTTTTTTTCATTACAATATATTTCGTTTGACATATTTTAAAGATTCGAAAAGTAATATTTCTAGCTATTTTTAATTTTTTTTTTCATTTTCCGTATTGTTTTATATATAACTTTTTGAAAATCTCGCGAAAATATGGAAAATATTCCATTAAAAATATTGAAAAACTTTTCGTGTAACGATATTATTTCGTATATTTCATTATAATCGTTAATAGATATAATGAAAAAGTATTCGTAAAATTTCGTTTTATTTTCTCTTTTTCATCGAAAGCTATAGCATTATATGGTTATTTTCATAAAATGATTTTTTAATTTCTTTGGAAAATCGAAAATCAATCTTTAATGAAGAACTGAAATTTAAATTATATTATNGTATACATAAACATACACACGTATATATATACAGTATATTTAAATGTAAAAATATTAACCCATATTTATTTTTTAGTTTATAAATTTATTTTTTATAATTACTACTAATCATTTTTTTATTAATAAAAAATATCTAAAGCATTTTCAACGAATTCGTATTAGGCCTATTATTCAGTGTTCTAAATTAAAAATTTCTCAGAATTCATTTTATCTCTTTCATCTGTCATATATGAAAATATGTCGACCCGGTGACATAACAAAATCAGGATTCAGATGTAGGTTTCTATTGTTAAGTTTAACTTCTGTCCCTTTTTTATTTAGTTTCTGTCATTCAAAATGAATGAAAAGCATTGTGTGAGTTATTAATATCTGGCTCAAATGTATCTGATACAATGGGGATAACTTTGTAATTCGGCCGTCGTCACACTTCTTTCCTAAATTGTATTCTATTATTTTAAAAAGTTTATAAATATAAAATTACTAACTTATTGTTTAATATATAATCTATTACAGCTTTCGCATCTGTATTAAAGATTGTTATTATACATAATTTATAGCCTTTGATATAATTAGAAATATTTGGATGTCTTCTCACAGAATATCTTAATTAACAGCATAAAGATAACTTTTTATTATATTTAATCCATTCAATTTATGTTCTACGGTTACCTTTGAACCAATAAACTGCATAAAATACATACACAAATAAATTTACTCAATGTATTTGTCTGCACGAAAAACTGTGAAGTAGAGCAAAAATGAATTTATATGAATTCATAATAAAAGGGCAATAAAATATACAGATTTAATTATTGCACTCGAATCGGAAAAATTTTAAAATAATTTATTTTATCAAACGTTATACATTGCAAGACAAATGTTTGATTTAATTTCTCATTTCTGTATAGAGAATTGTGAATTCTCTATACAGAAAAATAATTGCTCGTTGCTTTCAATCCCGAAAAAGAAAATAAATATCGAGGACCCCATTTTGTTTCGATTATACAAATGCAAAAGCAGTTATTTTAACACTAAATTCATCTGAAAATCGATATTAAAAAAATTCATTTCTGCAAATAAATTAAATCCTTTTTTTAAAATAAATAGTTAAAATCACCAAGTAAGTCGAATTTTTATAAATAGTTAGAAGTTATTATTTTTTCAATTTTAAATGTATTATTGAATTTGACGTTTTTGTTCAATTTTTGCTCTAGTGAAATCATTTCATTATTTCAACCACAATATTAGCAGGTTATCATAGTCTTACGTAACTCAAACTGGTTTTAAATCGGTTTTTATCGTTTTTTTATTTTAAAAACATATTTGATATTTTAGTGCTCCAAAAAGTATTTCGAAAGTAGGGTTTGTTCGTCTTTTCAAATACTACATGCATTCATTCTTTTGAAATGGCATTGGCTGGAAAAGTTTAGTTTTCTGATTATTTCTGCGTAAATTTAAGCGCATTCACACGAATTTCTTCCGTGACAAATTCACTCCCTCGTTTCCCGATGACGTTTCGGGTCGACGTCCACAAGAGTTTGTCCGGATGACCATAGAATATTCTATACTTAGTCTCACGATAATGTCACTTGGTCAGTAACCTACATTTTAATTCTTTCTATATTAATTTCGATTCAATACTAATGTGGTAATACATTCTTTTACACGCAAATTAGTTACTGAGCTCGCTTTGTGCGTATCTTTTCAGTTTTGTCAATATATATATTAATACTGATGACTTAAAGTTATGTGAACTTTGAAATGAATTAGATACTCAGTTTTATTCGATATTCGATTTAAATATATACCTGATCTTGTTTAATTGCAATTTTTATTTTTACGAAATTATTTTTTATGCGTAACAACCAAACTGTAATCTCTAGAATATAAATTGTGTTTTATTCAAAACATTCCAAATAAAATACATAAACAAATTTGTGACTTAAATAATTCTACTAAATGCAATAATTAACTATGGCTGAGGCAACTATTTGAAGAGTCGGCAAGAAATAAAAATTCGTCCTATAGCAATTCTTCAAATACATTTTAATTTAGTTCTCTATTAAAATTTTACCAAATTTAAATTTCATAATACTTTAATCTCCGACAATTTAATTTATAAAATATTATTAAATGAAGAAAATGTATAAAAATGCAACAATGTCTTATAACTTACAATGACTAGTGGAAATACTACTGCGGATGTTCTCATTTCATCGTTATATCAGATTGTAAAGGTGAAATTTAGTCATTTCGATAGTTTTCTAGAAACGACCGGAAATATGTTCTAGAACGTTCGATTTGGGTGCATAAGTAGAGTAACCAAAGGACGTTTCATCACATATTTTGTTGAAAATAGTCGCAAGAGCAATGTATGGCAATATGAAACATTGGAAAGAACGTATTCGCGTGCTGTTGCTCTCTCACTTCAAAAGTTGCCACGTCGCAACGAAAGCTCACAGTCTCATCTGCAAAGCGTTTGTTAAAGTGTTCATGGGTGAACAAAGGTCAACAAGCTGTTGTAAATATCAGAGCTGATAGTACCCAGAAGGTGACTATGATCTGCGTTTGTTTGACGTCATCGTGACGGAGCTGCTTCCAACTACATCACTGTAAGAAAAGGACTCTATTGTTTTTGGGTGAAGTTCTTTGAACTTGATGTTCAAAGGTAGATCGTTTGAACATCAAGTTCAAAGAACTTCACCCAAAAACTGTCGAAGTCCAATACTGCCACGACAACGCGCCAGTACATAGCGCAAAGATTACCTTAGAGAAGCTGAACAGTCTGAGCTGGGAAGTTCTGCCTCATCCATCTTACAGTATAGATTTGGCGGCAACTGACTACTATTTATTTCGAACCCTGCAGAATCACGTTGCCAATATACAGTTTAATGACAAAACTCGACGTTCGAGATTTTCTTCAAAAAAAAACCTTAGTGATTCAAATGGTCAGGGGATGCAGCAAAAAGAATGAAAGTTTGCAGCAAAGGTAACGAGATGTGATTATCTACGAGGCTGAACTGTAATCCTTGTTGAGTTAATTGTCAATAAAGTTTTTTTTCCAAAATGTCTGAATTTCATCTTTACAATCTGATATTTTCATTGTAGATCATATTAGATAAACATGAACTTATTTATTTATATAAAATCTTTTAAAATAATTAATATTTTTAAACTCAGAAATTATTTGCAAATTTTAATGCATATTTCTTTATTTATATTAAAAATATTATTTATATAAACAATAAATTTATAAACACTTCATTTAAGTGAAGATAAATTGTATTTAGGTGTCGAGTAAATCTAATTTGAAAGATTAGTAATTAACATACGATAGGAAGAAATTCACGTTAATTTATATTTTCTACAATGTAAACTTTAAGAACTGGACAAAATTTTAAATGTTTTATTAATTTTCCTTATACTAAGTTCGTCTTACAGTGAAATATTATACTTATAAATATTTCATTTTATAATACTACAGTAAATAAATTAAAATTTCGAGAATTTGAAAATAATTAATTCGATAATTTAAGAAAAATTCTTAAAACTGTAATTAAATAAATTATCAAATGTACTGTAAAGTGAGCAAAACTTAATTTTTAAAAATTCCTAATTTTTAAAAATTCCTTCTGTTCGATATTTCGATATTGTAACTCATCTGTCAAGGACTCAATAGGATTTAAGTCAGGGAATTAAATCATGCTGGCCATTCCGTACGTCAATTCCTGCTTCTGAAGCATGTTATTCATTAGACAAGCTCAGTGAGTGTTATCATCCATCAGCAAGAACAACTCACAAATACAGCTTCAGCATATGACATGATAATCGGTTGGAGAATCTTGTCTCTGTACTTGCGACCATGAAACTGTCATTTCTGATTATGTGTAGGTCTGTATGCATATCACGCTTATGCTAGTCAATCCACCAATCCACCTCCACCATACAGTGATGTTTCCTGCATAAATGCTGGATAAATTTATATATACTTTTGTAAGTATATAAACCTTTGTATACTTCAGATGAGAAATCGTCGATTATCTGACTCATTGGTAAAGAGACCTGGATTCCTTTCGTTATGTTCCCAATCACAATGCGGTTCCTGCAATTCCTACAGGACTTACGTTGTTATGCAGTTAAAGGGACACAAATCATTGGTCTATGTGCATAAAGATCACCTTGCCGAAGGTAATTTTGAATGGTTTAATTTGATACCCTGTGTCCTGTTGCCAAATGAAGCTGATGTTTAAGTTTTATAGCACTTTACCACCTGTTCTGATAGGCACTTAACGGAAAGAAACGATCGTCCCTTGCTGCTGTTGCTCTTGGACATCCTTGACCTTGTCATCTTCAAACATTTCCTGTATGCTGGAAGCAGATCTACAGTTAAAAAATTATATTTTGTGACATTCCCGTGGCTTCTGCTACCACTATCTGCGTCTGGCCAGCTTCCAGCCTTCCAATCGACCTCCATGCTGTTAATTCAGGTAAATCATGCTGGCAAAACATCGTTGAAATCAACTACTGCATAAAACCAACAGATTATACCAATAAAGACAATTTGCAGTTGAACAAGGAGAACCCTGGGGCAACATCGTTTACATAGAAATCGGTCATTTGCGTATTCTGCTGTCTCGTGTACTCATTTCCATTCAAATATGCATCTCTCTGATGTCCACATCATATTCCATGTGTAGTAAATATGATATTACATGATTGACTTACATCATATCATCAATTTCCATTGATCCCCTTATTGTTTTGACCAGTGTAAAGTTAAACCAATAGAGAGTGCACCAGACAATTCCAGTTAAAAAATATCTTTAAAAAATAAATAATTATAGATTCCCAAACAGAAATTACTCCTAAAAACCTAAAAAATGTTCAGAGATTAATTCTTAGAGCTTTAAAAGTAGTTTTTATATCTACAATGGTACAATAATGCTGTAATATGCGTCTTTTATATTATCCTATATACAACGCAGAGGATAATGTAAAAGCATTAAATATATTTACAAAAAAAAATGTGCACATTGGTTGTTCACTTAATAAATAAAGAGATTTATGAGCAGTTATGTCCGATTCCAATTCCACTAGGATGACTTCTTTTTTTGTTTTTCGTTATTTATTGCCAATGTTCAATAGTTATTTTTAGCTCATGGAGTTTATTCTCAGATTACTCACTCCATATTCATGTTAATTGCCAAATATTTAGAGATTTTAGTCTGATAATAGGCTTTATCTCAGTACGTGGGAAAAACAAAGATTATACAGCAAGAGAAAAAATAGAGTTGGCATTAATATCAGCTTTATTTACGTAGCTATAGATCATTTATTCTTCCAGTCCTTTAATCTAATGTTAAGTAAACGATTTAATATCTTTTTCGGTCGCAGACTCAATCAGAATTTACCTCAAAGATAAAGCAAAATGAATGATTGGATTAAAAACCTATTCGTCAAACGAAATTAATAATAAGTGATTATAAATCATATGTATACTGACGAAAATAATTTTATACGATAATACTTAGCAAAAATTAAATTATAAACGAGTCTCTTTTGAAACATAAAATATTACAGTGTAGGGCCATTAAGCGGCGGGCCAGTAATCCGCGAATTCGCTTAAGCCGCGCAAAAAGCTTGTATCCCAATTTTTTGACACTATGGATCGTACGGACCTGGACATGGCCTCTCAAACACTCGAGACAGGTGTTGACAGCTGTCATTTTGGCATTTCGAATGTCCGTGGTTGACGTGATATGCACTATCGCGGATTAAATATTGAAATGCTGGCGTATAACTTCAAAGAGGTATTTATAGAAGATTAGTCTTTTATTTATCAATAAACTATAAAATAACTTACAATGAAATTCAAATACAGTATTAATCTGTTTTATCCACGCTGATTGTCAGCGTTATGGAGGCCGCCATTGTAATCGATTCACACCTTACAATGCTACAAAGTTAATCCGCGGTAAATCAGCAAAAAATCGACTCGTATTTAAAGTACAGTATTGTTATTCTTAAATAATAATTTATTATTAATTTCAAGACCATTAATCAAAAAACATTTATTTTTTTCATTATTTATTGTAATTTATGCATTATCAAAAAATATTTAAGCCGCGGTTAAGCAGTTTGGACCCCAATCACCGCAGCTTAATGGCCCTACACTGTAATTATATGGGAATTTTAAGAAGAGAAAAATTATCGTTGCGAACACCCTCTTGTAAAAAAGAAATACATCTAAAATTATTGGATTAATTAAACATTTATAAAGTTGTTAAAAGATTTCTGCATTTATCTAAAGTTTTATCTTTAACTCCAAGTTATATAAAGAATGAAACTATTTTAACGGACACTATAAAACAATATCATAAGAATAAAATTTAACTGACTGAATTAAATATCATTCTAAACTTAATTTCCAAAGAAAAATTTAAATAATTAAAATTTTAAAAAATTACAATTAATTAGATTGTTTTATTTATAGAATAATATTTAACCTATTTAAACTTTTTCAAAGAAAACGTTCAAGGATAATGCTTTTATCTTACACTTTTCCTTCTTATAAAAAAAACCCTTTATATACAGAAAAACTTTTTCTTTAAAAATGTAATTATAAATCCAAAAAGTTGTTACAATTATGAAAATTGGCTTCATAATACAGACGATTTACATAATTAATTGTAATAATTATTTTTTCTTGATACAAAAATAAGAGAATTTTTATAAAATTAATAAATTTAAGATGAGAAAAAAACAAAACGTACAGTACCGTACACAGTAAATTTGATAAATTATCATAACAGTAAAATTAAATTAATTACAATTTATAATATAATTATAATTATTTTAGAAATTAAATTAAACTAACAAATAATAAGCCTATTTTTATATCAATCGTTTGTACAATATATAATTTATTCAGTTATAATTTATTTAACTTTGTGAAATGTTAATCAATATACTTTATTTAAATCGATATTTAATTAATCGATTTAAAAAATTTTTTCATGGTAACACTTTTTTTCTAATTTCAACGAACTAGGAATTTTTTTTTTCTATTTATTTGAAATATTTCATATTTTTCTTAGACATATTTTAGCATAATTTTGACAGCTGCGAGTTCATCTAAATACAGTACTTAATTAATTTTTTTAAGTAAAAAGTTGTTAAATTAATTATTTTATGATAAATAACTATTGTACCAAAGATAAAAGATAAATAAGTAATATGTTATTGTTAATTTAATTAAATTTTATAAAATAAATTTTTAACTTTTTATTGTTTTATGTAAAAATTATTTAAAAAATCTAATGATAAGTTCAATAATAAAGCCTTATATATTCTTAAGAAAACTCAATTTTTAAAACAAAATAATCTTATGAACTAAAAAGTACTGATTTTTGATGAATAATATAATTTTTAGATATTGGATAATAAATGAGGATCTTTTATTATCTTTTCATTTTAAAGTGGATTTTTGTACTATCGGTAAGTTTTTAAATGTATTAATCAAGATTTAATTAAAATAAAATGTTAAAATACTTAAAATCTTTTAAATTTCTAGTTTGCTCAAACCACAGAAATGACAGGTAAGTTATTAAGAAACTAATATATTGAAAGAAATATAAGTTTATATTATATTTTAGAAATATATATTTACAGTCGTAGCCCCTTCTAGCGCGTGTGGTTTTAGTGATAGAGCGGGAAATTTAATTTCCTGTTTTTTTGATATGGATTATCCGTCAACGCACTTATCGTCTTATAATTGGAGACTCGGTCGAGGAAGAGAAGCTTATTGGTATGGCGGTCCAACAACAGATGCTAGTGGCTCCGTTAAAGGTACGAATGCATTTTGGCATAAAAATGTTCGCAAGAACACCTGGTACAGAATAGCTTATTGGGACTATAAATTAGACATTTTGTGTTTATATAATATTAGTCTTTTTAATTAATAATTCAATATAATTATTGTCATTTAAGTTTAATATACAATTTTCGTTTGGTAGGTGGCTACGCATTTATTGATATATCCATTATGGGAAGACGAAAGAGCAATCAAACTAAAAAAGCTTGGTTGCCAAGTTTTAGTAATCCTCCAACAACTGGAAGAGGTAAATGTTTGAGATTTAGATATAATTTGGAAGGGTTATGTGTAGGCGGATTGAGGGTAGTGATTTACGACACAGTCGATAATAAATCCTACACTATTTGGGAAATGTTAGACACTACCGATGGCCAATGGACAAATGGAAAAGTTTCTTTTACCAGGGAAAACTCGTATCGAGTAAGATTTTCTTCTTTGTAATAATTTATAAATGTATAATTTTGATTGCTTTATGATATATACGATTACATTAAATAGATAGTATTCGAGACTTTTCCAAAAGACGATAATCTGAATCGACGAGGTTTTGCAGCTATAGATAATATCGCTTTATACGATGGTCCCTGTCCAGGTTACTATTCTTATTATTTTGAAATATTACTAGTTTAATAATTGAAAATGACGTTTAACTTTTAATACTAATTCTAGGAGATTGCACTTTCGAATATGATTTTTGTGACTGGACAAATGTCAATAGTGGAGACGATTTTGATTGGAAGATGGGAAGAGGAAGTGATAGTACTGTTACAGGTCCCGAAAGAGATCATGGTAGTAGTATCACAAAAGGAAGAACTGGTCGGAATCTTTTATAAAATGTTTGAAAATTTAAGATAAAAATATTTACAAATTTTATTTTTATTAATTAGGAGGATATGCGTATATAGATTCATCTTATCCAAGAAGACCAGGAGATACTGCCCAACTTTGGAGCCCTACTCTAAATCCAACAGGTTAATATGTTTTATTTTATTTTAGTTTTATTATTAATTATATATTTATCCTAAATAATTCTATTAATTATTTCGTTAAAAGTACTTGTTTTAAAACAGCATGCGTTTTGAAATTAAATTGGCTCTTTCAAATGTGTAAATTAATAATTTTATCAAACGAAAAGAAAGATTATTGTTGAAGTTTTAGAAATGATTTTTTATTTTAAAAAGTTTAAAAACATGTTATCAAGGTACCTTATATGTAACTTATTTACGAAATTAATATTTTGCGGAAACGGGTTGCAACTAGATTTAGTTGTAATCAGTTTCTGCAAAATATTAATTTCGTAAATAACTTACTGTATGTTATCAGCAATGAGAATTTTAGGCAATAGCTTTCAAATGCATTAAATTTCAAAACGCATTCTAATATCAATATAACATTAAAATGAAATGTTTCGTTGGTGCATCAATATAATTTTCTCGTGCTTTACTAATAAATAACTTAAGGCTAATTATAATATTTATTGAATTGTTTAAATTTTATTTTAATTAGGAGATCACGGCCCTATGTGTCTCAGCTTTTTCACTTCGATGTTTGGTGCCGGAATAGGAGGCTTGCGTATATATCTTTACGATTCGCTCCAAAAACAAATTAGCGACGCTGTTTGGAGCCTAAATTCGGGCAGTCTAACAGCCGATCAATGGCACAAAGGAGAAGTAACATTATCTTTGCCAGCTCCCTATTGGGTAATTTGCTCTTTTTATGTAAATATTCGAATTTTATATATATACGACATTTACAATATAAGATATATATACTCCAAAAATTTCTTATTACAAGGCAGATGATAAAAACAGCTAGTGTTCACGGAATATGTTCTGTATACGCATTGATATATATGCAAACTAGATATTTAATTATATACAGTGAAAGATAACATGAGCATCATCATCATTTATACAACACTTTCATTTTTCTCTAAATGTATACTTATTGCTTTAAAAACAATGATGAGCGACTATTTCTAGATGAGAGACGCAAAAGAATTCGTAGGCTTCCGACGGGCCACATACAATTTATTTATTTATTTACAGAGTTGTTGGCTTTGAGCTTGCTGAGTACCAACATACTCCACAACCGCAGAACACTAGCTACTAAAACAATATATGCTAATGATACACAAACTAGTAATATATAGTTTACTCTCATGTTTTCACTGGTCAAGTATAGCTTGAATGTTCTTCATCACCAATATCAGCTTAATTAGGGTTCCATAATGGCACGAGACAAAACTGGAAAATAAATGTAATTTTATTATTTTGTAAACGTATTAAAAATTAAATGTTTACTAAATTTAACAGGTAATTTTTGAAGCCGAAGTTAGAATCCCGGGTCAGGGTGATATTGCCTTAGATGATGTTTCTCTTGTTGATGGAACGTGTCCAAGTGAGTTCAAATTGATTGTTGCTAAATATTGTGCTTTGATGGTTATAAAGTTCTTTTTTTGTTTATATTTTACATGAATAATAAGTAGTAAAAACATTTTAAACACTTATATTTCTTACATTTAGGTGTTCCTCGAGAAGCTAGCAGAAAAGGTAAACGTATTTGTAATTAATTTCATTGCATTCATCGAAATTTTGATTTTCAATTTATTNTCATTAAAAAAAAAAAAAAAAAAAAAACAAATATGCGCACCAAAGTTGTGCAGAGACTTAGTTTACAAATCTACATCGCATTGAAATATATTAAACTACATGAAAATTTAATTTAGGAAAAAGCAATTAACACAAATACAAACAACAAACACTATAATAAATTTCAAACAGGAATTAGAGTGTTTGACAATAAACAATTCAATAAAAAATTTACTGTTTAAATTTCTTTAGTTTTTCAATTAAAAATTTAGTTTTCTAAACTTTATTTATTTTACATCAATATATTATAAAATTTGCACTAAAATAAATATCAAATAAAATAAGTTCTCATAAGAAACAATAAAAGAAAATCAAAACACAGTATAATGATATTTACTTGAAAAGAGTAAACAATAGAATGACACATTCCGGATATGTCATATCCCTAACAAAGCCTGTTGGGTGGAAGGTGAATAGTTTAGATGAAAATAACCTTATCTCCTGCGGAAACTGATAAATGTATCTCCAGTTTTAATTCTCATCAACTGTTTAGTTAAGAAGAAAATGTAATATTTAGTTTTATTTCATTTTAAATGAAAAATTGAAGAATTATTGTCGAAAATATTAATCAAAAGTATACAATCAATATAAAGATATTTTAAAAATTCATTAATTTTTTTCTATTATTTTACATTTTGGTTGTTATACAAAATTTTATACGATTGAATAGATGAAAAGAATTACTAAAATATAATTTTTAGTCAATATTATTACATAATTACATATTCTAGTAAAAACTACAAACTTTTTTAAATTTGACATTGTCTAGAGAGATGTTTCTCTATTATAAATGTGCACATATTTAAATAAAATAAGTAAAAAAGGTTCTGTATAAATTTTCTGCGTGTTAATTTTTTTGTTAATGAATTAATTAAAACTCTTTCTGTTTTAAAAGGTTAGTGAAATTAAGTTAATATATCCACAATTCAAAGTTTATCCTACGAATACTGTTTATTAGCTAGCATTTAAAATATTTGCAGAATGAATACAAATTATTTTTTTATCAACTTAATGTCTTCGGAAGAGCAATAAAATTATGTTTAATACTTGAAGTTTTAAAATGATCAATAATAACGAGCAGAAACTTTTATATTAATGTATCATTTATTTATTCAGCTTGAACTATATTTTTAATAGCTATATTAAGAAGCAATGCTTTTAAGTACTTATAAATTATAAAATATACTGTATTAAGCTAAATATAAGTATTTTATATTTATTTAAAATATTTCATAAGAAATATTTAAAAATAAATAATTTATAAATTTTATAGATCTATGAATGCAAAAAATGTATTTCAATAACGAAGAAAGTTTCAAAAATTTTGTTATAATTTTAAGATGTCATATCACAAAAGCTAAAAAATAAAAATAATCATTTTTAGGTGACTGTGCGTTTTTGGTTGATATGTGCGGTTGGCAAGAAATTTATGAAAAGTTAAGAGAGAACAGTCCACCTCTTTGGATGAGAGTTTCTGGTGATGGAACTCATCTTAATCCTCGAGGACATACTTATACAATGACGAGAGCGGGTAGATTAGGTAATTGATTTCCTTGTAATCCGTGTAAATGAAGATAATACAAAAAGTTTATTTTTGTTATTATTGTAATTTATCCCACTTTTATTTTATTGTAGATTTTTATATGAAGTTTGACACAAGTAATTTTCAACACGCTTCATTGGACAGAGGAATGCTAATCAGTCCAGTTTTAGAAACTACTAATTTACCTTACTGTTTGTCGTTTTGGGCATTTTTGTTATCTTCGACAGCTGGAGAACCCATCGGCGGTATTCTAGTAAAACTAATTCGAAGCGACAATACATCTTCCATTTTATGGAGATTAAATAATCATCAAGATTCGAGATGGTTCTATGCACAGATCGGGTTACCACAAGAAGTTAATTCCAGGGTAAAATTTTATTTTTAAATATGTAATCTTAAATTATTGCATCTAACAAGTAAACATTCAATTATAGATATAACTTTTAGTATATTCAATTCTCGTTTTGGTAATACCAGTATCTGCTGTTCTACAATAGATCGTCATAGATATATTATTTTATTGAAATTTATCAGATAAATTAAAATATGCATTTTAAATAATACATTTTGCTGTAATTAAAATTTGGCCTTAATAAATTAGGTAAAAGCAATAAATTAGGTTAATTCAAGCAATTTAATGCCTTTATTGAAGTTATTAATAATTATTATAAAACGGCAAAATACTTAATTTTCAGGGTAGTAAGTTTAATAAAAACTTGTAAATACTAATAACGTGTAAAATGATCTTTAAGTCCGACTACCCTCAAAATATGACAGACGAGCCCCATTCATCTTCCCAATCTCTCGACCTTAACCACCAAAATTTAATAGTATTAATCCTCCTAATATATAAACATCCATGCAAAACTTCAGAAATTTTCCACAAAAACACAGCAGCTGTTAACCTTCAAACTGGGTGAACAAAATCGTGCTCCCACACACACTAATATCCATGCATACAGAAAAAAACCCCCGAATTTTTTAATTTCTGGGCATTTCAAGGTCCTTGAATCCAAAAATGTAAAAATCTTGGGTGGTCATTTTTTGACTGATCATGTGATTAATAATATTAGCCTTCAAATTTCTTAAAAATTCATAATATCAACCAAGTTTAAATTAAAATGAGATTTATAGCCAGTACAGATTACATATTTATAGAAGTTTATTGAAGAACTAAATATGATTGTCCACATTTTAACAGGTTGCCATTGAAGCAATTAAAGGAGCAGAATCCAGATCAGTAATAGCGATAGATGATATAACTTTCACAACCCCTTTTAAATGTATTGGTACGTACAAATTTTCACAATGTTTTATAAAATTTTTAAATGATTTACTTACAGTACTTTGATACCTTGTGCATACTATAGGAAAACCAACAAGAGCTCTTACAGCTTTAGGTAAGAATATTTCAGTTAAAACTGCAATTATTTACAAATTTGTTAATAACAACACGTTTCTCTATTGTGCTAATTGAAATAGGTGACTGCGCATTTGATGTAGATTTATGTGATTGGAAATCCGTTACATTTACCTCTAGTTCTCCAAAATGGCGAGTTCCGAGTGGTCAAGCACGTCCAGCAACAGTTAAAGATCATACTTTTAACGTTCCTGGAGGTAATTAAATATAAGTTTTTAACTTTATATATGTATTTATATATCTATCCGGTTAATAAAGTGAGATAGATTTCTATTAGAGTGGTTCAAGTTTTTTCTCTAGACAATCCTGTAATTTTTTCTCCGGGTAAATTTTTCAATTTCTTCGTTTGAACATAAAAATGTATATTTGTTCTTTTTTCACTTTTAGCCGGGTTTGTTTATATCGACGTCTTCACTCTACCTACAGCAGCAACAGCAGAACTGCATAGTCCCACGATGGATGGGAATAAATCTCGATGTTTTACATTTTGGTACGCGACTATTGACGAAGAAGAAGGAGCAACACTCAGCATTTATGTTAAAAGCAATAATACTTCAAATATCGTTTGGAGTTTTGTAAGGGATGCTGAAGAAGAAAATTCTCCATCTTCTTTTTCATTTGGTCAAGTGGAAGTATTCAGTGAAGATGATTTCACTGTAAGCAAATTAATACTTTACAATATTTATAAGTGAAAAATTAACAAAATTCTATACATAAATAAATATTTGAATGTAATCAATGGTTTGAATATTTAATGCAATATAATATATATGCATATGTTATATTGCATTAAATTACTCATATAATAACCACGAATGAAAATCATTTTTAACACAAAATAACTCGCTAAACCTGTCAACGTACACTATAATTATATTATTTAGCAAGGAGAAGTACAGTATATTATTACTTATTACAAGAATTCTGTGATTTTATTGAATTTTAATACTGTAGCCAACAATTATAAATTTCAAATACATTTATCAATAATTTAAAATTAAGTAAATATATTTTTTTTAAAATTGGTTTAAAATTTCATTTTAAAAAAGTCTATAAGTTAGTCGAGTCCCACTATTGCTCAAATTTATTCCTGCAATAGTAAATTTTAAAATGTATAATAAAACAGATACCGGTACTCGACTTAATTGACTGTGCTTTATTTTCTCAAAATTTTGAAATAAAGCTCTACGAAGGTTTATGGACTGAAAATGATTGACAAATGAACGTTGAACGAAGAAAATTGAATAATGCTTATCGAAAATTAAGGAAAAACAATTTTAATACATTAATTTCATAATACTTTTGCTAATTAAATGGTTCAAATTAATACTGATTAATTTACACAAAAATAGTGTACACATTAGATGATCAACTAATTAACATAATAAAAAATACAAATAAAATTGTTATTTAAAAAATTTTAAATTTGAAATGAAAATAATTATTCTGTATATTAAAAGGTAAACTCAAAACATATAATTCGATTTACTACTACTAATATTAAATCATATATTGAATACAATGAAACTTACGAGTTTATTTTATATGATATAATTCATACAAATATATACATAGCAAACAATTTAATCAAAATATATTTGAGTAAATTAATATATATATAATTTCTGTGCATATGATTTGCGCTGTTATATATATTTATATGTAATTTATTCAAATAGAAGAATATGTATAGGATATAAATATAGTTTTTCCTAGCCACATGATTTTAATTTATTTAGTTTATAAATCCAGTTATACATTATGATCTGAACACTAATCATATTTTATATTTTGAAACAAATAACTAATAAAAATATATTATTCTAATGTTTCAATAATAATAGTCAAGCTTTTTAATTTTGAAATTTTCATACAATTAAAAATATCATAATATAGACTTTGTAATAATCTATACTGTATATATAAAATTGAATTTGTGTCTATCTGTTCGAGTACCATGGGTAAATAGCTGAACCGGTTTATATGAATTCGTACAGTACATGTGTACTATACGTCTGTAGATAAATATATACTCCACTGAACATTACCATTGCCATTTTCATCCGCGTTAGATTGTCAGCGAGTCCCAGAACTTCTTTCAATGAAAAATTGTTTTTAGTCGAATCCATTATAAGTTTATCATATTTTTTCCCCGTATATACATTTTTATATGAGTCCATTACCTTTACTTAATACATCATTTTTCCGAGCGAAGCCGGCTACCTCGGCTAATAAATAATATCGATAAAAAAAATAATTTTAGAATAAGATAATTGACTAATGACTAAAATGACAATTTGGTTCTAGGTCGTTATTGGGGCAACAGTGCAGCATTCTGGATTTGTTATTGATGACATTCGATTTTATGAAATGGA
This sequence comes from Centruroides sculpturatus, assembly GCF_000671375.1. NCBI lineage: Eukaryota > Metazoa > Arthropoda > Arachnida > Scorpiones > Buthidae > Centruroides > Centruroides sculpturatus. The sequence continues at coordinate 173,636 of NW_019384361.1, read as the reverse complement.
TACATCATGTCCTAGTAAGTTCATAGTTTTAAATACATATGTAGAAAAATTGTTTAAATTCTTATTATATTTAAATATTTCATTCGCAGCACGTCCTCCTTATTTCGCTCCAACAGTTCAACCTAATAATTTGCCAACTACTTAACTTTTGATGCTGTGCCATTCTCTGGCATAAAATCTACGGGTTGCCAAACTAATCTTTTCAGAGGTCATCAATGGATTTTTCGTCTAGTCATGTATATTATTTAATGAATCGCATTTTAACATCATTAACTTTGTAATGTTTATTTAAAATTGTAAATCATTTTTTTAAATGTTTATAGAAGGAATACTGAGAATAAAGTTTTACATGAAATGCAGATTATATAACTTTTTATAATTACATTAATTTCTTGGAATATTCATTAAAAGATAGACTATTAGATTTATTTAAAGATATTAAGAAATGATATTAAATTTCAAATCAAGATTTTTGGTTTAATCATTTTAAAGACAAGTTGATAAATTTAAAAAATGGGAGAAGTGAGACACAATATTATCGATGAAATAAAATAAGATATAAAGAATAAACTAATTTTTTACCTAAATTTATTCTGTATGCTTTCCTGTTTTTTTTTCTTTCGATAGTGCAAATCATTTCATCAACAAACTCGAAAACATGTAGAAAATTTTTTGGATCATATGAGGCTGTCAGAAAAAGAATGAGACTGTAACTATAACTTACCAACGTGCTAGTCAGTATTAAAGTTGCTTAGTACTTGATTGCTTACTGTTCTCTCAATTAGTTGTATGTCGTTCGGAATTAGCACAAAGTTACTGTTGAGAACAAATCACACATGAACACTCTTTTCGGATGGAAAAAGTAGGTTTATTTTCTATTAATATAATGTAGAAAGGATATGAATGTGCATTTCGGGCTTTATGTCCTTTTTCAGTCCTTATTTTATTAAATATATCGGCAAAAAACTATGTAAGAAATTATAGAATGTATTAAATTATATTTAACATGCGCGTACAAAATTTTTTTTCAAAAAATATAATTACCTAAAAATTACTATAGTGATAGCTGGAATAACTAATTATTAAAACCGTGGGGTAAAATAAGTAAAATTGAAATAATAAAAGAATAAGAAGATGAAAAAGTAATAAAATGCTATTAAAATAATATGACAATATACCTGTAGAAATAAAATTATTTTTGTTAAAACGTATAAAATGTTTTATGGGCTAGTACAAATAAAACTGAAATACCTTGTATATTAGAAAATAAGTTAATAAATAAATAAATAAAATGTTGTAAAAATAATAAGAAGGTATACCTGTAAAAATAAATATATTTTCGTTAAAATGTATTTAAAATTTGACTAAACACGGTAGTAAAACATAAAAACCTTAAAACCAATTAAAACTGGTAAAAAATAAGATGTAACTTAATCTGTAAACATACAGATTCACTGTATGTTTATCAGAAAGTCTAATATTTTGTACGATACAGTGAATTAAAAAGGGGTGGAGAAATGGGAGGAAAAACATCTTAAAATAGACTTTTCTATCAATATTTTGGTAGTAATGGCTGCTAGATCTCACTGATGACAACGTCAATGTTTAAATTCATTCTGTGACATTCGTTTATTTTAATAATTTCAATATGTTTAAAAAGCTTTCTTTCACAACATTATCAGAAAATGAATTTATTAAATATTATCTTCTTTGTAATATTTAAGTGTATTAATAGTATTGAAAAAACTTTTGAAAAACATAAATAAATAATTTAATAATAAAGTACCTATTTCACTATTCACTATTTAACTATTTCAGATTAACTTCGTTACGATAACTTCAACATAATTTCAGCGTAAGTATACCATTAATTCAGCATAATTTCATGATAACGTCACGATTATCTCAGCATAATTTTCGCATAACTTTCAGCATAATTGTACAATAACTTCTGTATAACATTAGCAAAACATTAAGCCTAACTATAGCATATATTTATCAAAACATTCGACACAAGTTTCGCATAACGTCAGCATTACTTTAGCAGGACTGTACCATTACTTCAGTATAACTTTAGAAGAAAAGCTGCTCTTCCACAAGCAATCAATACTGCTTTATGCTCTATAAATCGTGTAAGCTGTCATTGATACTTTTACATTTAAATCTTGTTTATTAGTGAGGTTGAAGCCAAAGTTTTAAACGCGAAAGCGTGTACGTCGGACGTTTAGCGCCGCTTTCCTATAAGTTTAGAAGGTTGACATTGGTGTTTGGATAGTCAGTGGAATCAAGCTTAACATTCCAAACACTATTGTTAAACTTCTAGACTTACAGGAATGCGTCACTGAACGTTCGACGTACATGTTTTCTTGTTTAAAACTTTCGGCCTCAACCTTGCTATTATTTCCCTGTTTATGGTGCACATTTTTAATTAAAATATTTGGATTCTGCAACTGTCTGGAACAGTATGTTTTTAACTTAACCATAAGTTCAGCATAAGTTTACCATAACTTCAGCATAGGTTCACTATAACTTCAGCATAGGTTCAGCATAGGTTTACCACAGGTTAACCATAACTTCACGAGCAAGGCAATGCTAACAAAACCGTACTGTAAACAAAAAAATTTATACTCACAACTAATATACTTCTATTTATTTATCTTCCTTCTCTCTTCTAACAAGAACATGATTCTGCAACATCTTTAGTAACTATATCTTGTTTTATTTTACTTGACTTTTTTCTCGTACTTTTAACATAAGTTTGTTCTTTCTTCCTCTTTGAATTTTCATTTTTCTTGTTGATTGCTTTCGTGGCTGATGGAACAATTTCTGGCTCTTTCCATATTGGTATGCGACCCGCTCCTGGATAAACGTTACTCAAACGCTGAAGAAATGAATCGAAAAGTTCTGCTGGTTTCAGTTTTTCCTATCTCACAATCTTCTTGTACGGTACATAAAGGTATATAAATACGAATCAGTTATATCTTCAGTGTAAATGGGTTCTATCTGTTTTTCAAACAACGCCAACAACATCTTTCAATTCTTTGCATATGGGCGCCCGTAACTGGATAAACGAAATTTTCTGCGTGTTTCAGTTTGATGTTTAAGCTTCAAAGAGAATGAATAAAATCATGCTCCTCCCACACAAACACAAACATACAGAAAAACCTTAGCATTTCTTTCTAGCATTTTTCGACGTTTCAAAGTCTCGAGTCTAAAAATTTTAAAATCTTAGGGGGCCATTTTTTTGACCAATCGCCGATTGTGATACAGAGATCTTATTGGTGCATAGCAGTGGCGTGCCGTGACATTTGATGATAGGAAAGCTGTGTTTCTGTAAGAAGCCAACTTACAGGGGCAATTAGTTAATGCTTTTCAGGGTTCATTCGTATTCATTTATTCGATAAGCCAGTAAAAACCGTATTTCGTAGAACGTACACTTCTTTATACGTATTTTTAATAGATTATCTGACGTACTTAATAAATAAACAAGTTCAATATAATTACATCTGTTATTAGATTCAATAGATTTCCTATGTCCTCTAAATTCCAATTTTTGTTTTGAAAAAAAAAACATAACATCTATTAATTTAGACATAATATATCTATTAGCCGTAATTATCTTGTTATAATTTTCAATATTTATTTTATATTGTTTACTAATGTTAATTTCTATTCTGCTTTGATTTCCAAATTGCTTCAATTTTACGAAAGAATCTATATAACATTTACGATTTTCGTGTCTTGCCAGCTTTACTCAAATTGTTTAAATTGTCAAAGCCATTCTTATTCCACACACTAATTTCATTTGAAAATAGTAGGCAAGGCCAACAAAACAATTTTTGCATTTTTATGCATCACGTAAAATGTGCATTTTTATGCACAAAGCCATTTTACATCTTCATAAATTTTATCGTGAAAGTGTCTAATAAATTTTTTTGTTGATGTATTTATATTTCATTTAGGCATTGGTCTTTCTCTTTTAATAGTGTTTTCTTTCTCATTATATGGTCTCCAGCCAAAACTTTTTTGAAATAAATTATCAATATCACAATTACATTCTGAATCGCTAGCCATAATATAAGGGCTAAAATTAAAAATAAAATTATAAAAACTTGTTAAAATAAAATGTGTGATGGATATACAATTATACATACCTGGTACAAAATATTCAATTGTATGAATATACTTTTAAAGAAAATTATAATTAAATATAGTTTTGTGAAGAAACGTACATAAAAATAACATAAAATATTTTATACTTTTTAAATATTAAAACAATCCACTTAGTTAAAATTGCTCCCTACAAGTGGCTAATGAATGGAATCAGAGACGGTCTTGGTAGGTGTGCAGTGCGTGCATGCGTGCCAAATCCCGAGGGTGCCGATACCGGTTAATGTCAAATGCCTGTTTTGTGGCATCACTGATATATCTGAAAGGACGCGACAGGGATGTTGTAGATTTTAAACGTTTCTCACCATAGCTGTAAAAATCTACATATGTTAAATTTAATAGTCATTTGTTTTCTAATTAATTCGTTTTAGGACCAGGTGTCCACGGAAATTTCCAAAATTTACAACTTTTTAGTCACTCTCATTGAACTGGAAAAATTTTTTTGTACCTTGTGCATCTCATTTATTAAATTTATTTGTAAATGATGCTGCCAAAGTAATAGTTAATTTTTTAACATTATACAAGAATTGTAGGTTAGATGTACCTTAGGTAGCCAAAATGGCCGCGCTTCCGACCGTTCGTGGTCCAGACGGACTCCTCCGGAGGGTAGCCACAGGCAGGCCGCCGAGTGCCAAACGTCATTAGTTATTGTAGTTATTGATTCACGGTAGTTCTTGAACAAAATAAAAAAAATAAATAAAAAAGGAAACGTCTTCTAAAAATGTAGCTAATCTAACGGAAACTAAACGAACCTAATCGAAGCACTGCCATTTTGGCTACCTAAGGTAAATTTAACCGAAATCCGTAAGTAATGTAAGATGAACCAGCAGAATAATTATATCAAATATTTTAATGGATTTTTTAAAACTCCTGTCAACTATACAGAACTATTATAAAAACATACTAGTAAATTCCTATCGTTAGGTTAAGTTATAAATCTATTCATGATTCACATAATGGGGAGAGGGCGGCCAAATATCTAGCAGGCAGGCGGCTAACAGCCCAGAACCGGTCCTGGATAGAATCATTGGAAGCGTTATACAATATTTTGGTGTGTAGCTTGCACTAGCTAAACCGGGTGAGGTTGGTGCTCTGTAAAGCGCATGCCCGAATGCGTATAATCTGGCTGCTTGGAAGCTGACCCGGTTTCGACAATACAGCGCTTCCATTCCGCCACTGATATTCGAATGTACAATAGAAACTTTATCGTTTTTTTCACATGTATAGAAATTTGTAATAAGATACATAATGCGGTTATAATATAATATTAATTTTAATTAACTCAAAGTGCGTTAAAATATGAAAATAATCGCGTAATGTGTATTTAAATTTAGAAAATACAAGGGAAGTGGCGCTTTTACCGCTTCCGTGGACGGCACGCCACTGCTTACGAGTATCCAAAAGTATAAAATGATAAAAATTTGGGCAATGATTTGAGCTTTTTTTAATCCTAATTTACAAACGTTTTTATTCTAATTTGCTTTCTTGAATCTTTTTTTTTTTTCTTTAAACTCCGCCCTGTGGGTACTAAGAGGGCCTCTTTTAGCAAGCCTATTATGAATTAGGCCAGACCCACAATGGGACGACCGGGAGGTGAGGGACGGGGCCCGACATATCCAGACGGATCATCCTCGAAAAATTCCTTGGGATTTTTCGACTCGTCCGGATTCCGATCCCGGGTCCCAGAATGGTAGGCTGTCACCTTGTCCGCTGAGTTATCCGGCCTTTGCAAAATGGTTAAATAGGATGTAATCTTTTAAATAATAATTAAAAAAATCTATAACTTTTATGTAAAACAAATTACAATACAAATAAATATCGAATATATATTTTTTCTATTTCCATTTATACGGAAGTGGTAGATTATTTATTTTTAACTTGATATACTGTACTTTTAATTTCATGACCAATATTAATAGTTTTTCGTCTAGAATTGTGTGGTGGCGCTTGTAACATGAACTCGTTTCATTCGATGCTTCAAACGTTTTGAAATTTTGCATTATTTTCAATATGTAAAGTGATAAATATTATTTTTCTAGTTAGAATAGCCATGACAGTTTACGGAATCTAGTAATAATTATTTATGCGTTTATGAGGTTTCTAAAATTTGCTAATATGCATATTTTCATTATGTTTACGTAAATCTTCATTATCCATAAGTCGGAAGTAATAAAGAAATGCTTTACAGAAGATGAGAAAATCAGCCAGAAAAAGCAAGTCAAGAACAAAAAGAAAATTGGAGGCTGATCCGAATAAGACATTAGTTAAAATTGCTAATAGATTAAAAGATCCATTACAAGAACTTTGCTGTGAGTCTAAATACACAGAAAATAATCTTAATTTAAGTATTGTTAGTATGCCTTCTTCTCATTTAGATGAAACCACAATTCAATGGGCTTTTCAGTTAACGAAGACTAACATGAAAACTTTATATGAAACTTGTGAATGGGGCTGGGATGATGATGATAAACTATCTCAGCTGAAACATCGCACAGCTAGATTTTTAATTGTCAAAGATGAAAATAACCATCCAAAAGCTTTTGTTCATTTTCGGTTTGATATGGATTTTGGTGATCCTGTAGTATATTGTTACGAAATACAAATAGAAACAGACATACAAAGGAAAGGTGTTGGAAAACATTTAATAAATTTATTATGCAAAATTGGAGCTATGACCGAAATGAAAAAAGTTGTCCTAACTGTTTTGAAACATAATAAATTGGCATATAATTTTTATACAAGAATTTGTGGATTTAAAATTGATGCATCATCACCAGATAAAACAGAAGAAGCTTGTTATGAAATTCTAAGTAAAGAATGTGAGTTTGGATGCAGTGTTACTAAAAGGTTTCCTAAAAATGCAATCTAATGCACAGTGCCGTAACTAGTCATTCCTGTGCCCTGTGCAGGAATTTGCATTTAGGCCCCTTAATTAATTAGGTTTGGGAAAGTAATAAAACAAATACATGCATTTTGGGCCCCTCTTCCAAGTGGGCCCCGTGCGGGTGCACCTGTTGCACCTGTCTAGTTACGGCACTGCTAATGCATACAAATAAATCAGTAAAAATTATGCAATTTTGAAATATGATATTTTAAAAAAGTCTCAAAATGATTTTCATGAAATAGTTTATGTACTGTATGTATACAGTATATGTAGAGTTTGGGTGTAAAAGACAGTAAGCACCAAAATGGAAGTTAGGAGAAAATTAATAAATTAAATCCCATAAGATTTTTTATTTGGTTACTTTAATCAGAATAAAGTGCAGGTTATAGCTAAAAAGTGCATAAAATATTTAAATTGAAGTACATTGCTTTTAGCGATTAACATGAATTGCAGCATACTAATAAAAATGGCATTGCCAATTTTTATACCAAATCCTTTATATATTGAAATATGAAATAAGAGTTAATAGGAATAATTTATTTTGAATAGGAAATGGAACATTTAGATTAATTCATCATTATTTTAAAAAGTATTACAATATTAAATTTGAATATTAATGACAACTCTTGTATCAACTTATTCATTTAAGACTGCATTTTCAGAATTTGAATTTTCATTATCTTAGCACTTTTGTTAGAACCTAAAAGTGCTAAGCTGATAAAGATACAAACTGAAAAAGCAGTTTTGAAAGTAGTCAAATTAATAAGTTATATATGATGATATTTGACAAAAACCTACATCAGGAGATTCTGTTCAGCTGAACCCATGGAATAAAAAATAAGTTAGCATTGAGTAATATGTATCTATTAATAAAAAACATTTAAGTGCTTTTTATCAATAAACTTTCAAATATTTAATAAGATAAATTGAATATTTGTATTAAATAATGATAAGTAGTGAGATATAATGCTGCCTTAATGTGTATGTACTAAAAACAAATGTTACATCAGGGCAAATATCAAGAAAATAATCTAAAATGGCCTTTTGATTTCATACTTAACAGTAGGAACAATATAATGATAGATTAAATTAGAGCATAAATTCCTGAAGTTATCAGCTTAAATAACAATGACTGAAATGAACAGATGTTCAATAACTATATGCAAAGTTTTCCAGCTGTATATCTATTGAACCTCAACTTTAAATTTAAAATATGTTTTAAGTTCTCTCTAACCCTTAACTAATATGCTAATGTTTTTTCTTTTAAGTAACATGGTGTGGACTCACAGACTGTTTATTTTAATTTGTATTTAGAATTACAATATTGGTAGTTAAAAGGGTTTATTCAATTTAAAAGATGATAATATACATTAGTAAACTAAGAAATGAGTTTTATTTCTTTTGTTATTGATTAAACTGAATTTTTCTCTAATGTCAGAATCATTAATTCTTTTTCCTTCATGAATATGTATTGTTTATACAAAGTAAATTATTTTTGTGCCTTAATTGTCTCTGCACAGTCTGCATATATTTTTTGGCCTAGTAAGGCATACTCGTGTGTTAGTAACAATGTTATTACTTAACAACTTAACATGAAAAATCTAGTAATGTCACTTACATGCAGCAGTCTCGAAGACCATTTGTGAGAACAAACTGGAATAAAATGAAAATGACCTTTATTCAATGTTGTGTTGTCTTCAAATTGAAGACAACACAACATAGAATATTAGGCAATATTATTCTATGATATTTAAAAAAAAACAAAAGAAAACTACAACAGAATATCTTACTCATTGCTTTTAAACTAGCAGAATGTAAATTCATTTAAAGATAAAAAGAGGGACAATTTTCTCAACTAACAGAAAGTTCTATAACTTTTATAGAAAAATTAAATTCCTTAACAGTCTAAAACCAGTCCATGTTACTTGAAGGTTAAAACAATTTTTTAATTTTTAATTAAAAAAATATATATATATAATTTTTTTTTACTTATATTTTAAGCAATAACAAATAATACATAATTAAGTAACTTTTTTTGCATTTTTAAAAGAATTATTTCCTGTATATTTGGTAACAATATATTTAGTTTTTAAGAAGTGCTCATTGCTTCAGATTGAATAATAATTGTCATTAAACAAATCCAACTATAAAATATATTTTCAGTGTGTTTACATTATACTATATTTTAAAAAGTATAGTGTAGCATATGTAAGATTTTGTAAACAATGTTATAAAAATCATTGTATCATTATTCTATAAGGAAATATTTTTTTAAAAATTATATTAAACTTATTTGCAGAAAAATATTTAAATTTTATTATATATTTATAATGAACTTTATTTAATGAAATTAATAAACCAAATATTTCAGTTTTATTTAAAAATTTTTTGTGCTTAATATTATTTAATAACATATCTGTTGAAACTTCAACAAACAGTAATTAGTTGTTGATGATGATTCCAAATGTCCAATTATTTTCTAAATATAGTAGCATGTTACTATTTCATTCATTGTTGTAATGTGTATATAATAAAATATTCTAATATGAAGTATTAATATATTAAATAAATTTTATTTTGTAACATAAAAGGTGTCATTATTATTATATATCTTGCATATGAATGCTATTTCATTTCATGAAAAATTTAATGTAGTTTTAATGAATTATACTTTATAGTTATTAAGCATTTTCATCAAATTACCTACTCTATATAACTATATTTGCAGGTAGAGTTACACCTTCCAGTTCACTAAATTCTGAGAACATTCAGGAAATTAGAAAGAGGATCACACAAAAATTTCATTACATATATAAATAACAGGTGTAGGAAAAAACTAATACTAAATATATTCAAATATTATCATTTTACTTTTTTATTTTAATGGAGCAGTTATACATTTGAAGATGACATTTGATCTTTAATTATTTGGTGGTAATGCAGCATATGGTCCAGTATTGCCCATTTTTAGAAAGCATTTCATAGTGTGACCTTATATTGTCTTGATAACAATGGATTCCATTTTGCTCATGCACAGTTAGCTTAATGGCTGCTTAATAAACAACAAAAGATATGCTGACAACATAGTCCTGCTGAGTGAAAGTAAAGAGAGATTACAGAAAATTCTGAATCAACTGTTCAAAACTGGATTGGAGAAATTCCATATGAAAATAAATGAAAAAAAGACAAAAGTAAGGAAGGTTTCAAAGAAGGAAGATATGGATGAATTTCAGATCATGCTGGGAAATAAGGAACTTGAAAGGGTTAAAAAGTTTGAATGTCTGGGAAGCTGGATAACGAGTGATAATAGATGTAAAATGGAAATTAAAAGCAGAATTAATAAAGCAAAAGCTGCCTTTTATCAAATTTATCATATATTAACAAACAGAGGCCTTAACATAAAACTGAAAATAAAGATCCTAAGGACAATGATCTGGAGTGTACTAACATACGGATGCAAGGCATGGACTCTTACACATGAAATGATGAAAAGAATTAACTCATTTGAAATGTGGTGCCTGAGAAAGATGCAAAGAATAAGTTGGACAGAAAAAATAACAAATGAGGAAGTTTTAGGCAGGCTGGGCTTGAGGAGAAGGTTGCTTATAAATATCCAACAAAGAAAGGTATGATATGCTGGACATTTGGCTAGAGGATCAGGAGGACAACTACTAAAGACAGTGATTGGACTGGTTGATTGACAGTGATTGGACAGTGAGGGACTGGTGGAGGGGACAAGACCTAGAGGAAGACCCCGAAAGACTTGGAGAGATAACATCAAAGACTGGACTGGAAAGGATTTAAGAGAAGCCTGGAATAGAGAAACATGGAGAGGAATAGTTCATCAAATGCAACCCTCTGTAGAGAGGATGCCACTGGATAGATAGAACTCGATAATTAAACTTCAGATCAAAAAATGACAACTTTTGATTTGGGTTTTCCACTCTATAAACCTGTGAAATTTGGCCATCATTTCTGCAACACACTGTATCTTCTATGGTTTTGTATGGTGTGGCATAAACAATTATAACAGTAGAACATAAATTTTAAGAGTTAAAGAACTAGTAATATTTAAACAGGAAAAACCATTTCGAAAAAAAAAAAAAACACATTAGCCACCAATCTTCAAACTGTTATAATTATTATTTGTAACTGACCTGCCTCTCTGTTTTATTTGCTCACAAGGAGTTCCGAAAACATTTTTTCTATTTTCTACCTGGTGTTTAAAATAAAATAAATAAAAGTATTTAGGGAGTCTAGCTTTGTTAGACTATGTAGTTTTAGTGGTAAGAGTCACATGTCTGGCCACAAAGAGTCATTGGGATGGGAAGAGAGTCAAAATTAGCAAAAATATTGGGCTATATGGTTTGTGAACATTCTGCTCCATCAGTGCAACAATATGGCTGCTCCCATGTTACCAAATTCTTTATGAGGAGTATGAATTTTCTTTACTTTTGGATGGATAATTATCTCAGACAATTGGACAGTATTGTATATTACTTTTTGGAGTTGCTTTCCCAATATTTTGAAAACATGCACTAATTGTTCAGTAAATCTTTGCTATATTACATCATTTCCTGTGCTCTAAAAGAATGGGTGCTGATACCCAAGTTTATTTACTGAACTTGTTTTTAATTAATCATACCATTCTGAATTCAGGCAGAGTACAAAAAACACTGTAGGTGATGAAGAACAGGGCAGTATCTGGTATAGACAATCTGTGAAAAATTTGTGTTTTATGACAGAATCAAACCTACACTTCTCTACAGCCTCAAGTTGATGCCACTGAATCAGCCATCTGGTGGTCTTAAGTTGTATCATGCTCAGCAGCATTATAGTAGCCAATTATAAATTTTAAAGAAGAATTTTAAATTAAAAAATGTAAAGAAACTACTCAAATTTGTTTGGTAGGAGTCAAGCAAAGGATGACCATTGACCAGGGACTTTTTACATAATATTACATAACTTGAGATAAATTGATTGCTGGTTTGGGGTGGTCTGAACCTGGGAAGTGCACTTAATGCCATGTTGAAGTTTTGTACACAGAGAAAGTGATGAGGTGAGTGGAGTGTTTCTTTTTCCATCTAACCCATGTGATTATGCCAGCTTTGAATAGCACACTTGACTTTTTGTGAAGTACTTGATGTTATATAGTTGGGGGTTTGGAGGCTTGCCTCACCTCCCCTCCTATATAACAACTGCAAATGACAACAAGCACATCAACACATGACTACATGCAGAACAGTGAAAGTGACAGCAATGCTGAGCTTGGAGAATACATCTTGTCCCTCCCACATGTCAATTGATCATAGTAAAAAAAGTACAAAGAATGATAGATTGTGGTTCATACCTGAAGAGTTTATGCAGTAAAAGTTTGCACTTTGTCTGCCAGAAAGCATCACAGTAGTAAAATAAAGTAAAATGGTGACTCCATAGCAGCAAGTGCAAGTGGTAGGGAGGTTTGTGGAAACAGAATTGACAATTACAGTGCAAATAAATTATTGAAGAATGTATGGAGCCAATCTACCTGATGTGAAAACATTTAAGGCATGGGTCTGTAAATTCCTGGCTACTAAAAGTTAGTTAAACAGTCTGTAGGTGCACGTCATAGAATGGATGACATGCACCTACAGACCAAAGAAAAAATGCATGCAACCCAGCATTATCTTTCAGCAGGATGGAGCTCTCCATTGAACTATGGATGTTTGCAAGTTCCTAAATAACAAATTTTATAATCATTTTATTGGATTCGAGGGACCCATTTTCAGGCCACCATGTTTCCCAGATATTACTCTGCTGGATTTCTTTTTGTTGGGGTAAGTGACTGTGTGTATGTGATTAAAGTGGATGACATCCCTATGTTAAAAACTTGCATTTTGATGTGATTGTTACAGTGACAATGGACTTGTTGGAAAGAACTTAGCAAGAAATTGAATACAGGCTTGATCTTGTCTATGCTACAAATGGTTCACATGTAGAGATCAACTAGAGATAAATAAATGTTTTCTCATGTTTTTGTATTTTGTCTAATTTTGTTTTCATATCCTTTGTAGTTTCCTTATTGTGATGTTTTGAAATGTGGCATATTTGAAAGGAACATGCTGTAGATAATCATACTAGTTCAAGGTAAAAACTATTTTTTGTGCTCTTCCCTGTCCCAGACCTCCCCAGGACCCCATCAATTGATTTATCTCATCAAGTTACATATTATGTAAAAAAAATCCCTGGTCACCCTTTATTTGACTCCTACCAATTAGAACAAATAGTTCTTTTGTTGTTTCTTTATCATGCACCAATGAAAATTATGGATCACTGTCTACTCTTACCACATGCAAATTTTGTAGAGACTGAATTAATTACTTTATTAAATTATTGTGCATTTTAAAATATTTTATTAGTTTGGAGCATTAAGTTTGGTGTCTAGTGTATCTATAACTGGCATTTTTAAGAAGCTTTATTGGAAAAAATATAATTGTATTTCTAGTTACACTCTCAAGAAATTACTGCAAAATCAATTCCCATTGTTTACAGAGTTTAGTTCTCAGATACATTTACTATTCTTTACAGTTTACAGTTTTCCTAATAGAATGGTACTACATAGAAAAGAAATTATGACAAATTCAATTGCACCACTACAGAATACAGAATTTGATATGAAGTGAAAAAGTCTTGAATGACTTCAGCATCTTTAATGCCTCAGTACCTGAATAATTTACATGTGTTACACTACCTCAAGCTGGCTCTGGTGGCATTCTCTGCATTTATTCTGTCTGAATCATTTCCATCAAAATTTTGAAAGGCTATGGGCTAATTTCATTTATTTATAAAACTTGAATCTATGTTACCTAGGTTTGATCTGATAAAGCTATGGCTAAAAGGGATATAAGTGTATATAATTTATTGCATAAAAGTAATATTTATCAATAAATGAAAAGAAATATATTAAATGCGTTTAATTTACTGAATTTTAAATAAAAACAGAAAATGATTAAGAAAACCCAGTAAGTTCGAGACTAATTATTTATACAGTGTGATAATAATCTGGCTGACCAACATACATCATTTCGATTTTAAATCTACTTGAGGTGAGCTGTATCCTTCTATCAGATAATCCATAGTAAAAGAATCTATTCTTTATCTGTGGAAGATTTTTAAAATGAAAATACAGAAATCAAGCTAAAGGAGAAATATAGCATAGATTTATTCATTGGAAATCATCATTTTATACTTTTATTGCATTTCAATGATTTTGAATCATAACAAGAATGCAAACTTCATATATTTTTTCTTCAAAAACTCTAATTTATGATCAAATTTTATATTACAGTACAATAAGACCCTGCTTAATGCTGCCTCGCTTAACACTGATTTGATAATGCCGTCTGCTCAAAGCCTAAAAAAGCTCATAATTTATGCTGATTTATTGCATTTTATTGATTCATACATAATACAATTATTTACTAACACGAACCAATCAGAAAAAGGTGGCCAAAAGGCGTACTATCTTTAAATCTATGTTTATATGGTGAAATTTTGGAAAAAATATAACATCATGGATGCCATAGGCAATATTGGCTTTGCTTGGCAAAAATTAACTGATAAATGCACGGACGAAGTATGGAAGAAGTTATGGCTGAAGGTGTCCACGAATTCTCAACAAGAAGAGCCTATCGCTGTATCGTTAGGTTGACCAAACTCAATCTAATCGATATAGCAGGACTAGGAGACATAGACTAACAGGATATTGAAGAGTTACAGCAGGTTTCTGGTGAGAGCCTTACCAACGACGAGCGTTACCACCTGTCCGGTTTTCACCCAGACAGTCCAGGAATTGACTCACTGTCCAGGTGAACTATCACTGTCCAGGTGAACTATTGATTTTGTCCAGGAATTTTGTAGAAATTGTGAAATTACAATGAAACAAAGTTTTTGCAAATATATTTACAAATTTACACTATTTTAACAGTGAAAGAACTCACACCCAGGACCGGCCCAGTCATATAGGCAATGGCCTAGGGTGCTTGAATTCTGGGGGCGGCATGGCGAAAGTACATGCGTAAATTACAATAAATAACGAAAAAATAAATATTTTTTTATCACAATTTTTTCTCACGTGTTGACCCGTAAGTTGCCATTTTGAAAGTAGCACTGCAGTCTCACAATTGTGATATTGCGAGCTGCATATTGAATAAAAATTAGATACTCTATTTTACATTGGTGTTTTATATTGTTGCGAATTTTTTAAAATGGGGCGATGTCAAAGTCATTTGCCTAGGGCGCTGAGTTTGCTTGGGCCGGCAGTGCTCACACCTACTGAATCTCATCTGCAATTCTGCCATGTTCGTCTGTTTTACCTAGCACTTATTCTTTGCATTGTAAAATGACATTGTGCATGCATCAGGAACTTCTGTTCGAACTAGGGTTTCTCATTTCCTGGTCTTTTGCTTATCCCGGGATCCCGGGATAAAAGTGAACTGTTTCCCGGGATCCCGGGATAGAATTAATTATTTTTAAGGTATACAAAATATCTTGAAATCAAATGATATAATTATTTTCCATTTTTTAAAGTAATTTTAAAGTTCTGTAACCTCCAAAATCATATTAATAATGCTGTGTAAGGTCTATAGGCCTATAATAAAAATTACCTTTAAATAACGTAGAAATTTTCACAAATAGAAAAAAATTAATTAAAGTTTGCTGGAAACTGCATACAACAACAAAAAAAAAAAAATGTTTTGAATTGAGTTAAAAATTAAAAAAATGAACTTCTAATTTAGAAGGTAATTTTCGTTTTTTAAATAAAATATAATACAAAATATTGCAAACTTTTATAAGATTTTAAAAAGCAAAGATGGTCAATACTCCGATAACTCACTCTAATTCTTATTTTAGTAATGAAAAGTCTTGCCACCGAGAATGCCCTTTCCGATTCAATTGATGTGATTGGAATAGTGTTTAATGCATTTAAGAGAAGACAGATATTATGTGTTTTTTCACCTGTAGCCTGGAAGATTTCGAGTTCGTTTTCGAGATTGTAGTACTTCTTTCGCTCTCTAGTATTCTTGATTTGTCTACCTTGGCTGCTTTAATAGCGGCATCAAGCTTAGAGCTCGATAATTCGGCAATTCATTTGGCTTTAATAATCAGGTTTATGAAGAAAAACTTCATACTTGCAGACTTTGTACTCGTTTGTATCCTTGCCCAATTTGCACAATCTGGCGTCAGGCATTTATTGAAGCTACTGGGCATGGTTAAAACTCAAGACAGCGTAAGCACAATTATTCCAGATATTACAGGTTCCGACAAGTAAAGAATTTTTATAGTCATGCCACAAATAAGCTATATATTGATTATTGACCATTTGTGACATGCTATAACGAGCAAAAATTTAAAAAAAACTAATAGGTAGGTTTAAAATTAATAAATACAAATGTATTCTGACAGTGAATGAGTTAATTATGCTTTCTATTTGCAAAATTCCTCAACCTTAACACAAAATAAGAAAAAAAATGAATTTTTAAGAAATTTGCGGGATTTCCCGGGATAAGAAAAATTTCCCGGGTTAAAAAAACAACCGGAATCCCGTTTGAGAAACCCTAGTTCGAACAAACCTGACCTGCCGTCCAGATCAGCAATTTTGAAAAGATGGCAACATTACCAATGACGACCTTCAAGAATTGGCAGAACAAGGCAATCCATGTAGAACTGGAAAATAGTGACTCTGAAAACGAAGAACCCAAAAAATTTCTCTACAGATTTCCTTAGTAAAAGTTTGGTAACAATAACCAAAATCATTGATCAAATTGTAGTGAATGATCTAGATTTTGAAGAGTGCAAAAGCAAAACAAGGCATTTTCGATGCAATCTTCTGCTACTGACATTTGCTTAAGGAAAAAAGTGACAAATGAAACTTCAGGACTTTATTGCAAAAACAAGAATTTCAGAAAAGTCAGATCCTTCGTCATAAAAAATGAACTAATTAATATAAAGTATTATTATACATTTCTGTGTGCATGTGTTTGTGTTATTTAACATATGTTATTATACAAATTAATATAAAAATAACTTAAAGTAAATTTTTTAATTTTTGGACGTTTTCCCCTATCCCTTTATTTACTCTATGTTAATTAAAATGTCCTCATTTAACACTGCTCCATTTAGCCCTTTGTCGTCTAGGAACGCATCCTCCGCGTTAAGCGGGGTCTTACTGTATTTCCATTAACATCCAGTGATACCAACTTGGGGATTCCGTTAAATTTAGAGGGAAAATGTAAAGTCTGCCATTATCGATTAGGGACTGTCCATAAATGACGTCCACACTGGGAGGGATGGGGTTACAAGTCGGAGGGGAGGGAAAAGATTGAGCTTCAGTAGACGTCCGTTTATTTCATTAAATTTTATACAGTTTATGTATTTTTATTATATTTATTTCAAAATTTCTTGTACATTTATTTTCTATACTTTTTCTGTACTTGTTATCTATTCGTAAAGTAATAGTTTTAAGACGGGTTCAGTTTTGTTAGACGTCCGAAGACGGGAGGGGATTTCAAGAAAAATGAGGACATAATTTATGGACAGTCCTTAGTGGAGTTTCAGGAGTAAGTAGGAGCTTCCAAAAGTTACAAGACTCATGACTTATCGTGGCCGCAAATTAAGAGTCTGTGCACGCTGCGAGATCGGGAGCAGATTGCTTCATCACATTATGCTTTTCCTCAACTGTACCCACGCCGCCTGAGTTCTAAAGTGTAAATTTGTTTCTCTGGATTGTCAAAAGACTAATATTTTTGGTGTACAGTACTGTACATTGCACCTGTTTAGGGGGTTTTCACGACAGAATGTTAGCGACATATATAAGGCCACGAAATGATGATGTAGTTAGATGGTTTTATTTAAATTAAGTTTCATTTAGATTTTCGGTTTTATTATTATTAAGTTATCATCGAATTAAAAAATAATAATTAACTTAACTAAATTTAAAAGTTATTTGTTTTTTATAAAAATGTTGGAATCGACAACTGAATTTTTTAAAAAATTAAAAGCTTAATTAAGATTTCTGTTTTAGAGATTATTTCCTAACAAACTTCACAATTAAGGATTTGTCATTGTTTTTATTATAATTCGTGCACTTTTCCTCAATTTTGTAATTAACGAGTATAATTTGATATACAGGAGTATATTAAATTCGTTGTAAAACATTTTTAGTTGTTTATAAAAATATTTCTAAAAATACAAAAGAAATTAATTTTGTATTAATTTTCATTTTATTTTATATTTTATTTTTTTTTAACATTTTTTAACACATTGTTTGATTTTGTACTACGGCCACGTGGATTTAGGGCAACAATAAACATGTGATGTCTAATGAAATCAGCAGTTCTCAAATATTGCGATATTTACATCGTTCCGATTTGCATTATTTAAAACGATAATGATATTTGAGATAAGCGAGAGTTTAAAATTGAGAATAAGAATTGAGAATTCTTAGTTTTTCTTTTGTAATTGGTGCTAGAATACACATAAATGAGATTTTTAAGTAAATAGCTTATTCAGAAATGCAGTCATGGCTAAAATCTAGACGATCGTATTCATCACTACAATATGATGACGATTTTAAGGTAAACTATCTAATTTTCAAATCGGATATTTGTTTATTTCACAATAACAATAATGAAACATGAATCTGGATGAATGGAGAATTTCAGATAAAATTAAAAATCATATTTGAATAAAAAAATAAATTTCAATAATGAAAATTATGGTTTCTAATTATTTTATTAGTTATTCTGTGATAGCAAACAGAAAAAATAAAGTAAGTGCACAGATTGGCTCTGTAAAATCTTATCCAAATCTGTATATTTTTTATCAAAATATAGCCTGTAAGCCTTATAACATTGAAAAGAAAGTATTGAAAATAATAATATATGAAATAATTAGAGAATATTATATCTGTGAAGGTATTAATGGTTTTATAATCATATAAGAGTAATGATTAGATGAATTATGAGCGAATGAATGAAATTTTATTAAATTTACTGTAAACAGTATTAAACTATAAAGTATGGACTCTTAATAAATCCTGTAATTGTTATAAAATAGCATAGGATGTGACTATATCAGTAAATGATAATTTAACGTGTAGTTCAGGATTATTTTGTATGACTGCTATTTTTTCCTGATTAATTAATAAGATGCAGCTTGCATATGTGCATAAAATGTATTGTTTTTCTGGAAAGATAATACATGCTAAAAATATCTGTCTGAAAAGTAAGAATGATTTTACAAAGACAGAAAAACCCACTACCCAATCAGCCACTGATAGGAAGCTGTATATGGTTATTTACTGATATGAGATGTCAAAAATTACTCTTATTCATTTGCTGGCATGATTGTGGCCATGATTTGACACATAATTGAGGATAATTTGAGGATAATTGACAGATATTTTGACAGAGATAAAACTGTTAAAATTTTGACAGAGATAATTGACAGAAATAAAACTGGTCTTTTACCATATAAAGGTTTTGATGGATATGTGATTATTATTCACATTCAATATATTATGATCACTATACCTCATTTGTGACCCTTGCGTTTCGTCAACGTGTCAGTTATCTTCATAACTCAATGCTACAGACATATGACTTAATTGTACAACTGTGGTGCAAAATAAAGTGCTTCAGTATGGATTATGCATATCCTGGATATATTATTTGTGCTACAGACGTGTGACTATATTACAAGTGTTTGTGCTGCAGGCAAGTATCTTTAATAGAGCCTTGTGTCCTTGTATCATCAATTACATATGGTCCATCATGATGTGATTAGACAAGAATACACCATCTGATTGGGAAGACATTGTGGAACATACGACTTCGCTCCATAAACTTTAAATGGTCGACAGTCTGTGTTACCCTAACATCTGTTATAAACTATTAATGGCTTCATCATTGATGATCTTTGACAAAACTCACCATCAAAATAAACTGTGCAATAAACAACTCGACTTCATGAAATCTGAAGGATCTCCACCTGTAATACGATATAAATACAACACGCTCAACAAATTGTCAAATAGTATAAGTTTAGTTCTAAGATAGTCATAAGTTTAGTTTTAATTTAGATTTAGTTAATCTTAATTTAACTTTATTTTATCTTTATGTTTTTTTTTTTTTTTTTATGTATTTCTTTCTATTAATATTGTTAAACAATCTGCATGACAGATTGTAAGTATATATCTACTATGTTACACCAAAAACTTGTATTTCTATCTTAATTCACTACTGTGATATCGATATGTAACTTTATACTAATAATGTACTACTCCGCCGTCTTTTGTTTACTTACAATATGTTAAGCGGTTTCTTCATCTGCGAAATATATTTTGATAAATAATGTGCATATATCTCTCAGCTATGTATTAAACGGTACTGAGAATGCACCTACAGGGTGTTTAATAAAAGAATTGAATTGAATTGAAAAATGATTTGACACATTAACTTAGAATTCCAGTGAATGACTGTGGTAGTCATTTACTAGCGACTCATCCTAGCCAAAATTGGAAAAATAAAGATATTTCGAAGTTTAGTTGTAGTATAAATAATATCGCACTTGGTTCCTAAATAATTCAAATCAGATTGAAAATATTGATTTTCACACAAATTCTTAGATTACAAAATTCCTTAATTATATTTTTTTTTTGTTTAATCAAATCCATCCAACAAACAAAGTGATAATTACAGATATGTCGTACTAACCTTGTATAGTTTTGCAGTTATTACTAAAAAACGTAACACAAACACATTTTCGACTCACTTCTAGGGTCTTCCTCAGGTGTTTTATAAGATGCTTGTGTTACGTTTTTTGGTAGTAACTGCAAAGCTATACAGGGTTAGTACGACATATCTGTAATTTTTTTGCTTATTTAAACACAATGTTATATAAAATAAAAATTTAATGATGCCACATTTTAATTCTAATAAATTTCTTAATGGTAAATTTAATTTTAAAAATTAAATAAGTTGAAAGTTGTTCTAATATAATGCTATTAGCAAATTATTAAAGTGCTAATCTTGAAAAGTATAAAATAATCTAAATAATAATTAGGTAATCAATAATTATTTATTCAAATGATTTACAACAGATTAATTAATGAAGATGAATTTACAAAATAAATTTTTGCATTACAAAATTAATTATCACAGTCAGGGCTGATTCTAGAGTTTTTGCCACCCTAAACAAACAAAGTTGCTTGTTCCTCATACCTTTAAAAACTGACTCAGAAAAATACATTTATTTATTTTTCATAGAATTATTATTTGTGAAATACTATCCTTGAAAATGTGCTGCCCCAAGCAGATGTTTACTTTGTTGGTGTCTAGAGCCAGTCCTGATCACATTATTATTTTGAAAATTAGAATTAAATTGTAATAAGAAATGTTAATCATATATGAAAATTGAATAACAAATTAAATATAGATATCCCATTGTGTATATTTGCACAAGCATCGTGTGAAATGTTTACAAATATTTTATGTTTTAAACTATATGTTATAAAAAATTTTTAATATATGGAAGTTGAATATAAAAATATTATCATCTGAAGTTATTTTAAGGATTTTTGATGTTTAATTTGTCTACAAAAGTATCGTATTTGTATGAGACAGCTGTAGAAACAAAGTTGAGTGTGTAACTACAGTACAGTATCTAATATTTGAAACTGACATTAAACTTAATGAATGAATTTTGCTTCTTGCAGATAATATTATTTTTATGTGAGTATATACATATTACATATTTATATTAAATTCTTAAGTTTTGATGATGAATTACTTCAGATAATGATTACACAGTCAATGTTGTTATTACATCTTCAGCAATAATAAATTATGATTTATGTATGTTATATAATAAAATGTTTTTGATAAATCAATCTTTTACTTTTTCAAATGCTTTCAGTATCCATATTGTAAGTCTGTGTTAAAAATATAGGAATTGGCTTTGCTATTCCTACATGAAATTTTTATTCAGTTATTTATTTATTTCCAAAGTTTAATGACTGCTAAAATTTGATTTACAATTATAATTCTTGTTTTACTGTGTAAATTATTAATTTATAAATATTTTAGCTTATATAAATAGTTTATATATTTATTTTGAGTTTTAATATTCAATATATATTTCTGTAATGGAATAACATTGATTTTTGATAGTAAACATTACTACAGTATAGTTTTTGATGTACAAAGATAAATTAAATCAATTTTACAGTGACAGCTAAAATTTATAATAATGTTAATCTGTAAAACTAAGATAATTTTTTAAAATAAAATTTTATGTTATAAATTAATGATATAATTTTAAATTTAATTTTTTATATTTAAATATTTTTGATATTTTGTAGATTTAGTTCATTAGTAAAAATCTAAAAAATTTGTTAGGAATAAGGAATTAAAAAATTTTTAAATTTATTTATTAATTTAAAATAATCAGAACATGTCTGTTTCTTTTAGGATAAACCAAAGTATAGTCTTCCCAGTAACAACATGAATAGAATTTGTGGTCGCCTTCCAATTATTTTGAATATTGTTATTTTAACATTAATAATTGGTATTATTATAACAACTATCAATATATATGAATTGCATAGAATGCAAAAAGAACATTATTCATTGCATCATAATTTACCAGTTGCTAATGTTAAAACTGAAACTTTTCAATGCACTAAACCAATTGCATGGATCCATGGAAGAAATGTAAGATTTTAATACATAAAAATCACTAAAAATTATTGTGATATTGTCACAATGTTGGGCTGTAATTTTTAATCATATTTTAATTTCAAAATCATGTGACTTCTGTTCCAGATCAGAAATTCATATATAGTTAATTGAGGCCACCTAAGCTTTCCTTATCTAGTTTCAATTTTTTTTCTATCTAACTCCATTCTCGAGATTAATGAATGACGATGGACAGACAATAGTGGGAATCTTTATGATCTGTGATTTGAAAATTGCAGCCCTTCAAAGTTCTTATTCTATTTATTAGAAGATTAAAGTTTTTAATTAATGTTTTTAGTTCCTTCATTTATATTTTATTCTTAGCTTGAAAGTGGCTATCTCAAGCATGTATTTATTGTTTTTGAAAGACTTGGTTATGAAATTAATAACAGCAGTTCTGATTGGGACGTTCTTTGGGCACACGATTATCCTTTTTCAGAATTATCCTCTATAATGTTGCATTTAAAACATTATCAAAAAGTAAGTTTTTTTAATACCATTGTTATAAACTTAATTTGATAATTATATTTGCCTGATTCTAAGATGCATTTTTTTTTTTAAATTCTTGCTTGTCAAAAATAGATGTGTTTTAAAATAATATTGTCTTAAATTTGTAGTTATTAACAACAATCAGAAGTCATTAAAGTACACTATGCGATGTATTATGCACTAATAATAAATGTTTTCAGCTATATGGCCATGTTTGTTTAAATGTGTTTTGCTGGTAACAAGCATTTAATTTTAACTGCATTTAAGTGTATAAAATGCCTTCTAGGCAAAATTATGATACAACATCAAATTGAACAATAATTGTATATACAGAAGAATGTAGAAATAGAGCTACCAAACTTACCTGTTTATTGTTCTTTTTTTAACTTGTTACTTAACTTTAAAATTGATTTATTTAAAAATTTTGTCTTCCATGAAAAAATAATGTTAAAATTCAATTTTAAATTTGTGGTGCATCTTAGAATCAAGGAATTATAGTATATATAAAATCAGATTAATTTTCTGTCATAGGTAAATCATTTTCCCGGATCTGGATATGTTACTAATAAAGTAAGTCTAGCAACATCAAATTTGAAGCACATTCCTGCTGCTTTTCAAATACCAGATGATAAGGAAAAGTTTTTACAATATGTAAGTATTATATATTTATTCATTCAATAAATAGAAAACTTATTATATAATATATGTAGTTTGTATTTTTTAATTGTATAATTCATATTTTAAAGCTAAGCTTTAATTGTAGATTTTTCAATAGACTATTTCAATAATTGAACATTTTTTGAGATAGTCAAATAATTCAAGTAACTTAAATTTACTGATTTTCAAATTGCCAAACTATTTAGGTAGTTAACCAGTTATGAAGAATAATCAAAAATGTTGGCATATATTTTCATTTCACAAAAAGATTCACAATAACATTAGTAACATTTATTCAAATTTCATTACATGTTCTTCAAAATGGATTAATTATAGCTGGTTAATAATTAGTTAATTGTCAAGTAAACTTTTACAATTAATCTGTTATGAATAATATCCAAAAATAAATTAATGATTCTTTATGTTTTCATTTCACCAAAAGACTTGAATGTTTCTAATACTGTTGGGAGTCTTTTAGTAAGATGAAAATGTGAGAATCTGAATTTAAAATTCATTTATTTTTCTAAATTATAAAAATCAATGTAATATTTTGTCACAAAAATTCAACAATTTTCTAATTTTTGAGGAAAATTAAAAGAAGATAAGGAAATACAGTTTCCTTTCTCAACCATTTATTTCCTTAGAGAATTCACATCATTTCTAATGACTAAACTCCAAGATAACCCAACTCATTGTCATGTGACAAGAAACTTAGCTCCTCATTGGAGATAAATTTGAGTATAAAAGAGTTTTACACATCAGATTCATCGCAGACTCCTCGATACAGGAGAAGCCATTAGAACCTGCAGACCTCTGTATACTAGAGTCACCATATTTAGTTGATTATTTTATTTGTGCCTGATCAACTTTGGATGTCCCAACTTCCATCTTTATGAAATGAGTGAAAGAATACATTTATAGAGGTAGTATATATATTATTGTAAACTCTCTAAATATAAAGATTCATAATAAAAGTAGTTAGATTATATTTTAATCTTGTATTTAATTTTTGTCCTTATTAAATTTTGTTTTATTACTTAAATTGGTCTGGTTTTGAACTGATTTGGTGATTTGACTGGGATTGTATGATCTTTAGTCTAAATTATTCTTTTAAACCATCCACTGACAATGTGAGTGAGTCTCACCAACTTGTTGCCGATAAGAGTTCAGTAGACCATCGAATCTGGCATCTTACAAAAATATAAGAAACCATTATTTTTGATATTTTTCATAACTAGTTAATATTATTATTTTTTCTTTATTAATTAATTAATGATAATTTTTAGCATAAAATTTTGATCTGTTTGATTTTATCATTTATTTAATATCAATAATAACATTAAATAAATAAAACTTTTTTGAGATTAAAACTAGACTTTTATTTTTGAATATTCTTTAATATTTTTATTTCTTGCATAGTTGTTATTTTGCAAATTATGAAATTTAATATTTTAACAAAGTTCTGATAATTTTCAATAATTTTAGGGTTCATATAGTCAAATTTTAAACAATTATGCTTCATTGTTTATTCTAACTTATGTATTACAAAAAGGGAAATATTTAAATTAATTTTTAAAAATTCCTTCAGCTTTCTAAATAATGAAAACTATTCATTTTAGAGTTCAAAGTGAATATACTGGAAATTAAATAAAGTTTTAATAGATATTTTTATCGTTTCTTATTAAATTAACAGTTGGTTTCTATCAGTTCTTATAGTATTTTAGTTATATGTGATGATTAATTATTAATTAAATTACTATATTACCTGATTAATTAAATTACTATAAGTATTGTTAATGATTAATGTTTGGTCATGTAAATGATTCTAAGGCTAAGAGTAATATGCAGAAAATGTGGGTTCAAAAGAGCAATAATCATCGGGGAATTATTGTGAATAAAGTTGGAAATCTGGATTTGGAAAGTGAAGGTACATTTGTGCAGGAATATATTAGCAATCCTTATCTTATTGATGGAAGGTAAAATTCTTTACTTTTACTTTAATATAAGCTTTGTTTTATTTGTAATATAATGTTTTCTTTTTCAGAAAATTTGATATTGGTGTTTATACTATTTTAACATCTATCAATCCACTGAGAGTATATGTTTACAGTGGAGATGTTCTGTTAAGGTAAAGCTTTTAAAATTTCTTCATATATTAAAAATATTAAATTATTATGCAGGATGACAAAACCTTTGCCATCTTTATTAACCTGGATTCTACACTCATGTAAATTCCTTTTTAAATATTTCCTTATTTGTTGGGATGCTGTGTTATTATTATTATTATCTTCAGTCACTTTAATGCTTAAGCTTGACATAGATTATCTTAGATGCTTAGATGAGAGAGAGGAGACCACTCCTAATACATTAAAATTATGCTTCACTTCATAAGTTGTGTACTTGTGGTCCCTGTTTATAATTACTCTCATATGTAAGTAACTATGTTATGTTTATATTATGTTGTATATTATTATTTATTGTAATGCTGTTTTTGAGCAGCATGAAGAGGGTCTAAGATAATATATTAGCCTGAAATGCATATGTAAATTTTAAAACATGCCACAATAAAAATTATACGTCGTTAACCTGGATAGTGTGTGCAGTGAGAAATAATCAACTTGATTACAGGATTAAAGTGATTGAAAATAATAATAATAATACAGCATCCCAACCAATAAGAAGATAAATTAAACAATTTATTGTAATGTATCTTTTAATTGAATGTTGAAAGAAAATTTTTTCAGCATTATGGAATTAATTTTAATAATATATTTCTTTTCCTCTTTTTAGATTTTGTTCAAAGGATTATTATCCATTTAGTGCTGCAAATCTTGATTCTTATGTTGTTGGTGATGATTACACCCCAATTTGGAAAGTAGGTTAAAGCAATTTCAGATGTCATAAAAATTAATAATTTAAATTTTTTAATCATTTTTTATGTTGGTTATAGTTAAGTATCTCGTGTTCTCTAAATAATAATATATTTTTCTCCTCCACTATCTTTCAGATTCCATCATTGCATAAATATTATGTTAATTTAGGACATTCCATGAAAGAATCCTTGAATGCACACATCAGATCACAAGGTAAGTTAAAGTATTTTGCAAAAAAAGTGCAAAATACAGATATTTTTTTTAAAAAAAGAAAAACATTCATATTTGCAAAAAATTAAAAATAAACTTTATTGAATATTTCAAAAGGAGGATACAGTTGTAATTCTTTTCTAAAATTGTTAAAATAATTTCAATATGCAATTTGAATGTAGAAGGTATGGTTGCTGTATGTTCAAATTCTATGTGTAGCGTCCTTGTAATCCAAAAAATGATTCTTGGTAGATGACCAAACAGCAATTGGTTAGGAAAACATTACGGTTTATTTAAAACAATTTTTTATTCAAATGCATTTCAGGTTGGTTTATGTTCCCAAACCTTCTTCGGTGCTGTTAAAAATACAAATCAAAGTAAGGTTTACGACATTGATAAATATGATGTAAAAAAGGGGAGAATTAACTGAAAATGTAAGTGTTCATAGATACTCTGAAACGAATAATCTGTATTTATTTTTTTTTATATAAAAGATGCGTTAAACAGCAATATTTTATACATTTTTCATATTATTGTGAATGGTCATACGCCTATGTGATAAAAATATAGTAACACAATTTTAAGATGTACATCATATGACATGTAAGTTTTTTATGTTATTGTTTTTCCCCTTTTTTTTCCTTCATATTTACCCATGTCGTGAACCTTACTTTGATTTGTTTTTTTAACAGCACTAAAGAGGGGTTGGGAACATAAACAAACCTGAAATGCATTTGAATAAAAAATTGTTTTAAATAAACCATAATGTTTTCCTAACCAATTGCTGTTTGGTTGTCTACCAAGAATCATTTTTTGGATTACAGAATGCAATTTGAACTTTGAAACTAAACTTTGTTTCATGAATATTTAAAGATAGTTCAATATGAATTCAATTTATTCATATATATATTAGTATACTGCAAAAAAAGAATTATGTTATAAAATTCTATTACATTAATATTCAATTTTTTATAAATTGTGCTATATGTAATTCAAACTATGTTAGAAATTATTTGGAATATTGAAGTTTTTGAATTAGTAAAGTGCTAGTGCTGTAAAATATTAAAATACATATTACAATAGAACACAAAAAAAATGAATGTTTTATTATAGTGTAATAGTGTGACTATATTATAACATATTTGTTGTAATGTAATTCATGGACAGAAGAATTGAAAATACTGTTTCATTTCTATTCAAAAATATATTTAAAATTTTGCCTTCTTATGAAAAAATGATTTATGAAAGCAATTCAAATTAGAGGTTTTTATTAACTAAACTTAATTTTTGGAAAACATATTTTGAATTTCAGAATTTATTCAGAATTTATAAAACAAGCATACTTGTACTGTTTATCAAGTTAACTGCTGCATACAACTGAACTAAAATTATAGCCTGTTTCAGTGATGGCAAATCTGATATAGGCTATATGATGATTTTGAGATACTTGAATTAAATCTTCAGAAGGTATTAGGTTTTTATAATTTATAAAAAATATTTAATTGATTTTAAAACATTGCACATGTAATGTCCCTAAAGCTATCATGAAAAGTCTTAAAGATGGCTAATTATGAACTTTGGAAAGAAAAATTATATCACCAGACCACATATCCAATAAACATAGGACTGGAAGTGCTCCAGATTTCTGTATTTTTCAGTTTTCTGGACAAAGGCTAAATATATACTTAAAATATAAAGTAAACAATAGAAAGTAAAGAATGAAACTGTTTTTTAACACAGTGTGACTGCTTGTTGCAGTCACACAGGAACTGGCATTGTGTGATATGTATACTGTGGAAACCAAAACAAAGCAGCTATATGGCTAACTACAGTTGTACTACAACTTGCCAAATTCAAAACTAGCCAGTTTCAAACACAGCTGTTTTCTGATAATTCTGGATTTCTGGAAGTCAGATGTTTGGTCCAGTACCATATTTGTTTTTGTTATAACCACATTACTACTGTATTTTCTTTTCATTTATATAGAGATTTTTTTTGTTGTAGATTAAAAAGTTAAATAAAGTAATAAGAAATGCTTATAAATTTTATTTCAATTTTTTAATTACTCAAATTAAATACTTAACCGTGATTTGGAGTTAGTAAATTTCAAATTTATTTTTGACCCACCTTCAGAAAAAAGTTTGTTGTCACTGTCTACATAATCAGGATATAATATATTAGACTTTTAAAAATGAGTAAATATTGTTTAAAAAATAGAAAATAGTTATGATTAGTTTTGTCTTCCTTTTTCTAAAACTACATTTTTAATGTAATTTTTAATAAATAGAAAACAAATACTTATATTTTTTAATTTCTGTATTTAATTTATCTTTTCTGATAGTTCAAAGTTACTTTGTCATACTGAATATTTTAAAATGAAAACTTATTTAAGTTATTGTATGATTATGAAAGAAAATAACATGAAATGTTTACAAAATTTTCAATATTTTTAATAAAGAACTAGAATAGCACTAAATATTTAAAACTCATTGATTTTCATAAAGCAGGCATCTAAGATTTATGCTAATGTAGATCAAGAAATCCTTATTTGTTTTAGCCATTGATAACCAATTGAATTCTAGAATCTATATTTTATTTATCATCTTTGATTTGATCTTGATTTGTGATCAACTAGAAACTTTTTATCATTCCTTAGTAAACCAGAAAAACAAAAATGTTGGGAGAGTTTTCTTTAAAATCTTGTTTTTACGGATATATTTTTCAGGAACAATATACTGTATCTACATGAATAGTGATCTGAAAGCCATATTCAATCTCTTAAGAGCTTAATTTTTATATATAGTTTTATTTAAAATTTTCAATTTACTCATCAAAATATGGAACTTTGTGTCAATAGTAAATTTATATTTCAGATCAGGTAGTATATTGTAATATTATAACATTTAATTGCATTTTTTTGTTTTTTTTTTAATAATACCAGTATAATAAATTCTTTGGAAATTTTCCAGTTCTGTCCCTGCCTAGTTTTAATACTGATAAAATAACTTACCTAATATGTCTTATAGTGAGACATTTATGTAAGTTATTTTATCAACATCATAGCTAGGTTAAGCTTTTATTCTTAAGAAAAATTTTTGTATTAATATATCTTAGGTAGAAAGATGAAAATTTAAAAAAGTAAATTATAATACTATGATATAAAACATCTGCATTGTCAAGAAATATTGAATTAAACATAATATTATAACTATGATAATGCATTGTACAATTAGTTTTTCATATAACCATCATAGTAGAATTAGTTCTATGATTAATTAACACATTACATTATCATGTAATAATGTTGTTACATAAAGAATTATAATGAGAAATGGAAGCAATGGTCATGTTATCTGGTAAAATGGCTTAAATACATAACCAAACAATGACATATTCTGTTTCATTTGAAATGAATGTCATTGGTCTGCTTTGTCCAGCCATATTAAAGCTGCTTTACCAGACAATGCATTTTTTATGTTGTATCTTAAAATTACAGTAATTTTTGTTTTTAAGTGTTAGTCAAAATAGCTTTTTCTTATCAATTTGGTATATTTATTTCAGAATTATTCTGGTTAATGTATTTCTATACATTAAATTCAAACAAACAGCTGGATTCCTTTATTGGGCTAGTAAGACTAAATAATTCCTTTTTGTTTAGCCTTAATAGCCTAATAAAGGAAATCATCTGTTCATTTGATATTTGAACTAATTATCTGGTTGTATCTATTATATACAGTGTGTCCCAAAAGTATATGTAATCAATCAAAGTTCTTATTTCTGTGAATTGTTCCATAGTTTATTATTCTACAGTAAAATATTTTTTATTCTTATTATTTTAATGGTACACTTATTTCACATCATTCTGTTTTATTACTTTAATAGTTTTACAGTATACAATGTCACAGTTTTAAATTTTATAGTTTTAACTGTGTACTTTATTATGTATATTGTTTGCCTTACAATGTTATGTATCGAATTGTTGTATTTGTTCAAATACCTGTTAATCAATAATCATCATCCACATTGTATCCATCGTCACAATTTCCTGTACTTCTCATAATCAATTATATCGCATGGAGTTGAAAAGGGTCTTAATTAATGTCCGAAATGCATACTCCTCAGGGAAATAAAGATATGATTTTCTAAAGTTTCTCCTCTCTCTGACTGATGGTATAATAAGTCTAGCGAAAAAGGAAAAGCCTTTATAGTGCTAGTATATTGAATATATAATCAATATTTTATTGCTTTTCAGAAATGTTAGGAATTTAAGTGAAATGGAAATGATTTCATTTGTATATGCAAATTACTGTACACTGATTTTTGATAATTTTAAAATTAAAGATTATTATATTAATAATTTAACAACAAAAATATATTTTTGGCTGTCCCAAAAGTATAGATTATAAAGCAGAATTGCAAAATTTGAAGCACATGAAACTTTAAATTAAAAAAAATAATAAATGACATACATAACACTTTTACTTTCTTCGTGTTTCTTTATGCAGCGCTTGCGAAGCACTTTACAGTGAACACACTGAAACTGGATTCTAATTGGCCAACACTGCTCGTGACATCATTTCACTACACTCTTGCTGCATAAAGAAATGTGGCCTTTGTTGTCAAGTAGTAATTTAAACACTGAACCAAAACTTTCCAAAATTCCACATGGAAGACACTATTTATAATTTATTTTGTATACTAGTACATTCTATATATTCACAGGTGAACTTAATAAAGAATATTATTTTTAAACTGTAAGACTAAATATCTGCATCCATAATTCCAGTATAATAAGTCCTGTTAATATATAGAATGTACTAGTATACAAAATAAATTATAAATAGTGTTAAAAAAAATAGGACAAAAAGGCATAATAATTAAAATCCACATGGAAGAGTTTAGTATGGAAGAAATTGCATGAACATGGAAATTAAAAGCAGAAGGCTGTAGTGTCAAGGAAATTGTTGTTTTAACAAACAGATCTACTTCTGGAATTTATAAAATTTTGGAAAAATCATCACCAATACCTTCTAAACATCAATCAGGAAATCATATCTCAAAGGAATGATAATTGAATTGTGCATCTTGCATCACAACAGGATAATCAGTTCATCAAATTTTGTGTGAAAATGGATTAAAAATATCAAAAAGCACTATTCGTTGAAGAATTTCAGCAGCTCCACATATGAAATTTCATGCATTGATGAAAAAACTAACAAAATGATACAAATTGGCAAGAATGCAGTGGAAGATCACATGCTGTGGAATGACCAATGACTCTCAGTCCTTTTCAGTGATGAAAAGAAATTTAATTTGTATGGCCTAATTACTGGCATGATATTAGGAAAGAAGACTGCAGTTTTTTAACAGGCAAGTGGGTAGTGGTTCTGTTATGGTGTGGAGCTGCTTTGGATTTAATGGTATATCAAATTTAGTGTTTTTAACTGATAGACAGACATCTAAAAGTTATGAAGAAGTCCTAAAAAATAATTTATTACCTATTGGAGATGAAATGGGAGGACTGGTTGCATTTCCCAACAGGACAATGCCAATATTCATTGTTCACGCTCAACAACTAAATGGTTTGAAGATCATAATATTCAAGTAATGAAGTGGCTGGCAAGAAGCCCAGACAATCCTATTGAAAATTTGTGGTGCATTCTTGCTTGAAAAATTTATGCTAATAACAGGCATTTTACAATGGTTTCAGAGCTTAAACAAGAAAACATTGAGTGCTGGTTTTTTAAATAGATCCAGAAATCTTACAAAATTTAATTAAATCAGTGTCTAATTGCATTTTTGAAGCCATTAAGCATAATGGCAGTTCTATTTCATATTAAAACAATTTTCATCAATTTATGTTATGAACTTATTTATAGTTTAGGGACTTTTTGACACAAAATACTTATTTTGTGATGTCCCAAACATGTAACTGCTAAATATTGTAAAAACAATTATATAATATTGTACTGTGCTATAAATAAACCATAACAACCACTCATATTGTTAAAAAAATACTTAATATTTAAAAAAATAAAAACATATAATTATGTATATTTTTGGGACACACTGTAGCTATAAATTAGTATAGATAATTTTAATTATATATATTTATATGTAAAATTTATTGTTATTGCTTAAATATATATATATATATATATATATTTTAATTTTCTATAG
>NW_019384361.1:84660-139140 GCF_000671375.1 Centruroides sculpturatus | reverse complement strand
ATAATTTATTAAGTGTAGTGGGTTTGGAGGTATATATATATATAAGTATTATTGTTTTAATAAATTTATATGTATAGTTTAATTTTATATGACCTAATTCATATTAAATGTAATTTACTATACATTTTTTATTATATAAAGCTTTAACTACTTTTAATTGATGAGACTATGTCTTGTCTCTAAAATTGCACTGCTGTCAATGGCTACATGAGTCACGTCAGGAGTTGCAATTTGGCACAGAGTATTTGGTGCCCAAATCATGCACACATAAAATAAACCAGACTTGTAGGTAGTCAAGAGACTGAGAACTGGGTCAAAAGAAAATACAAAATGTTGAGACTGTTTCTACAAACAGGCGTGAGTGCAAGATTTGTGCATTCATTACTCGTGCTCTCCGAGACATAGTCTCGTCCCAAAAATGGCTTTGCCATTTTACTTATTGTTTCATAACAATTTGTTATACCAAAGTCTTAGCAACTTATAAAATTTATGTTATATTTATTTTATTTTGAATGATTATAAGTTTTTTATAATTTTTCATAGCATTAAAAATTAATTTAATGTTAACTAATACCAAAAGTGATATGACAATAAATCTTGCAAATCAATTAATTAAAACACTTAGCATATAATATTTTTAAAAAATCATTGCTTGATAGTGTCTCATTTATAGATGTATCATGTTGATCTTTTATATTTAATAAATTATCATAAAAAATGATGTCTTGCAGACAGTATAGCACTTTGTCTGATGGTCATTACACTGTTTTTTAATGTTAATTGTTAAATCATTATTGGAATATGATTGTGGTAGTTGTGAATATTAGCAATCCACTCAATGTGGTTTAACTCATCATCAAGTGCCTCTCAAGTGTGATCCATTTCATTATAATAGCCGTGTTTAAATCGTTAGTCAGAAGAGCGTATACTCTTCATCCACGAGAGGCACTTGATGAGGAGTTAAATCATTATTCTTATGAAAAACCTCAATTTGTTCAGATTTTTTTTTTTAGTGTGGTTCTGATTAAGTTAAACAATATTAATCATTTACACAATACCCAATAATATTTTCAACTATTAATGTTTAGCCAAATACCAAAATTTTCCTAAGTCTATAGTTTTAATTTTTATGTTAATGTTTTATTACATCTACTAGATCATTTGGTTATATGTCAGAAAATTCTTTAAAAATCCAATGAAAGATTTTCTGTAAGAAATGTTTTCAACTTTTCTAAAGAAATTGGAAGACAAAGTAAATTTTATAATTTTTCAATTGAATTTTAACATGAATACAAATTTAGAATAGTTAAATAAATTTGTTACAGAAACTTTTCTTACTGAATTTTTAAAGTTTTTGTTTCTATATTATATATGTATATAAAATCATTGTTATTACTAATCAACTTAATTATCACTTAGAAGAAATTTTCTAATGTTGAATCAAAAGTTTTATAAAGGAGTTTTGAAAAACTTTACATACATTTATTTATTTATTTTATAAAATAAATTATATTGTACAGTTTATATGGAATCAGATTTTTATGAATGTCTATTCTCTCTGTATAATTATTATAGAAATAGGCATTACCTAATTAGAAAAAATAAGGTAAAATATTCAATCTAAGTATAATATACATATTATAAGTTACTTGCAAGAATGTGTATAATTATATAATTAGTGTTATCAAATTTAGAAGCTTTGTATTAAAAATGTGATATAAAATGTACCCTGGCCCACCTTTTAAATGATCTGACACCTATTACAATGAAGCTTGACATGATATTACACTGTTTATAAATTATTATTAATTTAAATAATTATGCCAAGGATATATATAAATAATGAAAATGAATAGCTTTGGAAAAATATGTGACATAGTATATATGTATATATATATGATTTTAAAATGATAATAATACATTTGAAATTTTCCTAAATTTTTTCTATGTATATTATTTTAAATATGTTTTTGACTTGGGATTTCAGAAATTATATTCTGTTTACTTTTTGTTTTAATTTGCTTTTACTCACATATTAATGATATATTCAATTAATTAAACTTGAAATAATTCAAACTTTAATTTAATGTATACATATTTATTTTCTAATATATTGTAATTATAAAAAATTGTATGTTTTTGTTCGTATTAAATGTATTTCAAACTCCATAAATGAATTATTAATAAATATAAATTAAGATCCATTGATTATAATAATTAAAACAGTTTATAACATAAAGCATTGAAGAATTGAAATTCATTTGAATAATCCTTTTTTTAAAAATTTCTTTTATAGGCTAATATGTCTCCAAATCTTTCTTCTGCTCATTTTTCACAGAACAGATTATTATATGAACAAGTGATTTATAATTTATTAAGTGTAGTGGGTTTAACAAGAATTATTAATCCTAGCTATATAAAATCAAGGTGAGAAATACTATAAAATCAGAATAGATATTTTAATGCCAAAGTTTGTTATATTAATTGCATTTAATATTAATGCAAAATATTTCAGAATAAATTATTAAAATATTTTATTGTCAATATATTTATAGATCTGAAAATGAAAAGGTTATGCAAGTGTCTTCAGCTGATATTTATGTATTTTCTGATTTATGTGCATCAAAGTCTTGCCAAGAAACTTGTTCATCTTATGTTAGTTTTTGAAAATTTATTTTAATTTATAAATTAGCAATTTTTAAAATTTATTTTATTGAAATAATATTTGCTTTAAATTTTAAAACATTTATTATTATAAAATATTTGGATAATTTTTAGATTTGTCGTCTTTGTAAACGTTGTCTCAGCATAGAAGAAGAACAAATATTTAAAGATGCATATCTAGAACATGTTAATAGAAAAAGTTGCCTTAGAATTCTGCCACCTCAAACAGTAGGTATAATGTATAAAAACAATATAATTACTATTTAATAAATAAAAAGTCTCAATATTAAGTTTACATATAACTTACCCAGTATATAACTTTTTGAAATATTTGTTTTATGATGAAAGTTGTTAATTTAAAACTGTTAATTTAGTAAATCAATTTCATTAGATTATAGTATAATTGTAGTTTTAACTATCACACATTAATAATAACATTGATAAAAACAAACATATTGCTTGTTAATCACACTTTAAATAAATCAATCCTCTTTTTGAATATTTTCAAAGTAGAAAAATATTTAGAAAGTAACTTCTTTACTTTNACACTGACACACTTATTTAATTTTAGTTTTGTTTTGGTTGCTATGCCTTGACTCTGGTCCGGCATAGTACACAGCCACCGGTGTGAACCGAGTAAAACCCACTAAACCCAACATAATAATAAACAGTAGTGACATACCATGGATTGAAAATACAATCAAAGACAGATACACACAACTTTTTGTAAAACTCATCCCTACCCTTGAAATTAAATTTTTGCCATTTTTTAATAATAAAATATACCAGATGGCATCACACACGCAATTGTAAATGTTGCCAAAAGTTAAGCAACTCGTTGTACATATTTGTAATGGAAATTATTTTCTGCATGTCATGAAATGTCATCACATAATATCATATTTGGTTGCATTTAGACTGATAAATACCTCTCTATACAGCATTGAACAGAGTTATTTCAATTACAATCATCTGGTATTAAAATAAAATTTATATTAAGCAAACAGTTCTTAAAACTATTTTTATTTTTATTTGAAATTCATTGTGCTTTAATTTTAATATAAAATAAGATACTACACACTGAATTTTTAATTGCAGACACAAAATCTATTGGATGTGAATAAAGAATTTGAGCATCTGAATGAAAGAAATCAGCTAATGGCTTATTGGTTTAAAGGAAAATGTTTAAATGATATAACATGGTGTAGTTAAGTTTATATATAATTAATTATAAGTAATTATAATTATAGGAAAATTCAGAAATTTTAAAATAATAAATGGAGAAGTACAATAAAGAAGCACAAAAGTATCAGTACAAAATAAGCCTTAAGATTTTTAGTAGAGTTACTAATTCTGTTATTAAAATTAAATGCAAATGCTCATAGAATATAAAATTTAAAAAAAAAATAAAGAATAAGTATGAAAGACTAAATAAATATAGAAGTTACTAATTCTTTGCAAATATCAATGTAATTTGTCTAAATAATTATATTACAAGCATATTTTTATTCTTTTAGAGTAAATAAAATTCATTTCATACATCTTTATTTATATTGATATAGGGACAATGAAATACTTTACCTAATTCATCTGATTAAAACTTTTGGATATTGATTTCTGTTCTTTGATGTAAAACATTAGTTTAATATTTTATCATCATTAAAAAAGTGGTTAAAAAGTATTTAATAAAAATTTTGTGGTGGTTATTTTTAAGAAATGACATTATTTATTGATCCATGTTTAAAGTATAAATATAAAGAATTATTCAAAAATTTATCATATATTCAGTTAATATTAAATTCATTATAATTGTTTGCCATTTATATGTTACTGTAAATGCTCGAATTATGGTAAATCCTAAGATCTTCCAGTAAAACCTAAGATTTACCAAATCTTTGTGGTAAAAGTCAGAAATGTTCTGCGTTCGTCATTAATTTTGAACTTTTATCAGCATTTACTCGGTATATCTTAGGTTTTACCTCAGAGACATGGTAAATGTTGAAAAAATAGTCCCCGATTTTCGCACTACACCACACCGCCGCATTCCATCATTTGACACGTTAGAACACGCACGTTAATTCTAATCTTGTTTGAGATTTCTCTGTCTAAAAGTTATTTATGAATCAAGATGAGTGTGAAATGGAGATTTTATGAAATAATGGATGAGCTTGTTGCAAGCAAGAAAGATGATAAGTTCTCTTTCAAGCAAATATGCAAGGTGTTTGGAGGAAGTAAAAGCTGCAAAGAACATGAAAAAGAAACAAGCTGTTCATTACAGGCATATAAAGCGTTACAACATTTTGACTATAGGCGGCAAAGAAAAACTAATTGCACTTATAAAGGAGGAGGATGGAGAAATAAGGTATTACATTTGTTATGAGGACATATTCAACATTCTCGAAGAAACGCATGTTGCTGTTGGCCACAGTGGAAGGACATGGATGCTTAAGGAATGTAACCGCAAGTATAAAAATGTAACAGTTGAGGCTACTATGACATATTTGAAGCTATGTCAACCTTGCCAAAAGAAACAGAAGACTTTGAAAAAGGGCATTGTCGTCAGACCTATACTTCATAGTGAAATGAACTCATGCTGTCAGGTTGATCTAATAGATCTACAAAGTACCCCAGATGGAAATTATAAATTTATTTTAGTTTACCAAGACCATCTTACCAAATTTGTGATCTTTCATATGCTTCAAACTAAACACGCCATAGAAGTTGCATATCATCTTTTGGATATTTTCACCACTTTTGGAGTGCCGAGCATCCTTCATTCCAATAATGGCTGAGAATTCTGTAACCAAGTTATTGAGAGTTTATGCTCCATGTGGCCAGATGTAAAAATCTTGCATGGAAAGGCAAGACAGTGACTTTGGATCAGTGGAACATGCTGATCAAGACATAGAAAATATGTTGAGCACATGGATGGAAACCAATCAGTTATCAAAGTGGTCAGAGGGTTTAAGATTCATCCAGGTGAAAAATAGAGCATATCACGAGGGAATCAAATGTTCTTCCTACGAAGCAATGTTTGATTGTCCAATGAAAATGGGCCTTGCAATTTCAGCAACTCCTAGTGATATGATTAAAGTTATAAGATCTAAAGAAGATTTAGAGAAGTTGTTGCATGTACATGACAATACGGAACAAAATAATGACGTCAAAAATGCAATCAAACTAGATAATGAAGAAAGCATTGTTGAAAATGAGTCAGAAGGGGATATAGACAATAGCACTGTCAACGATAAAACACAAGAAGATGAAATAATTATTACTGAGAAGATGAAGGTGAAGCAAATAACTGATGATTTCAATGTAACGATTCAGAGAGATACCGATTCAGAGACAGAAAACACGATTGAGTCTTAGGAAGTTCTTGTAACTATAGAGCCAATACCAAAAAAGATAGAATCTTAGTCACTATAAGAAACAACACAAAATTGACTTTGGAGAAACAAGCTGAAAAAATGAAAGCCATATCTGTTGATAAATATCCAAATGTGAAAATTGGCCAAAATGTAAGACTGAAAGTGCCTGAAATTGACAAAGCTAAAACCAACCCAAAAAGCATTATTTGCAGTTGTAATAGATGTAAATGAGTTTTACCAACTAGGTACCAAAATTGGAGTACTAAAGCAGCTTTATATACAAAATCAATTTAATCTCATGCCCTGAAGACTTTATCAAGATAGAAGTTGTTAAAGATAAAGAAGTGAGACTTCGAGAAGTTGTCGCAAAATTGTCTTTGACCAGAGGACAAGGTTTCGAGAAATGCAACTGCCTAAAAAAATGCATAACAAAGAAGTGTGCTTGCAAGTCATCAGGATTACTTTGTAACTCTAAATGCCATGATAGCTCTCCATGTTGTAACAAGTAAAATCCTTTTTTTNATACAATTGTTAAAATTCTCTTTTTAATAAAAATTAATTAAAAATACAATATAAAAATAAAATTATTACACAAATATTCCTTATAAAAATATATTTACATTTTAAAAGTTCAGTATTTAATTTAAATATTTTAATATAACAAATAAACCAATATTTTCACACCACTGATACTAAATATTATGCATAATTGTATATATTACAATTAGTTCATAATATCATTTTACATTAATGTAGTAATGCATTAGTTTCTGATCACAGTAGATATAAATAAAAAAACTGTGCATTAATTAGTCATTACTGATAATGACTATAATTTAACAGAACCTCAAAAAACTAATTTTCCAAAAATACATTAATTAATTAATTAATAAATATGACAATACTGACACTATCTCTATAAAACAAAATAGCAATATATATATATATATATATATCAAATTTTTCTATCTGTGTATATATATATATATATATATATATACACATTTAGAAAAATTTGATATATATATATATATATATATTGCTATTTTGTTTTATAGAGATAGTGTCAGTATTGTCATATTTATTAATTAATTAATTAATGTATTTTTGGAAAATTAGTTTTTTGAGGTTCTGTTAAATTATAGTCATTATCAGTAATGACTAATTAATGCACAGTTTTTTTATTTATATCTACTGTGATCAGAAACTAATGCATTACTACATTAATGTAAAATGATATTATGAACTAATTGTAATATATACAATTATGCATAATATTTAGTATCAGTGGTGTGAAAATATTGGTTTATTTGTTATATTAAAATATTTAAATTAAATACTGAACTTTTAAAATGTAAATATATTTTTATAAGGAATATTTGTGTAATAATTTTATTTTTATATTGTATTTTTAATTAATTTTTATTAAAAAGAGAATTTTAACAATTGTATTAATATTTTTATAATTAATCAAACTGTGTACTTCTAATTGTTAATTGTTTGTATTATTAAGTTAACGATATATTCATTGCATTTTTACATACTGTACATGTATTTAACATTTTTGGTTATAATTGTTAAAAGTTATATATTGAAAAGACTAATATTTTTATATTTAATTGCAAAATAAAAAGTTTTTAAAAAATTCGTAAGTAATTACATTACATTAATATTTTAAATTGTATGCTTTATGATAATTTATTCTATTGTAATACAAAATTTAAAAAAAATAACATACAGGGTAGTCATAAAATAACTTGATGAATTAACAATGATATTGGGAATGTTGAAAGAGAGGAATCTGTTGAAACTTTTGCAGGATAAATACAAGGTGACATGCACTCGCAATACATGAAAACAGTGGTAGAACACAACAGTTATGGTTGATATAGGCATGATGGAAAACAGCATAATGCATTGAAATGGTATGTGTAAAATGAAAAACAAGAGATATGATGTTTGAACAACGGAAAGCAGGTGAGCTAATAACAAGTATTACAAGTATTAGAAGACCAGTACACATTTGTGGATGAAGCGGCAGCATTTTAGCTGAAGCTTGCTGTAATGTCAGCTTGCAGGGTCTAAAAGCATCTGTTGAGCAGAATTCAAGAAAGCATGCATTTTCACCAGTGGCGTGCCGTCCTTGGAAGCCGTGGAAGCCCTGCTTCCTTATATTTTCTAAAATATGAAAATATTTGCACAATACAGTTGTCCCTCGATAATCCAACAGGTCTGGGACCAAAGGTGTGTTGGATTACAAAAAGTGTCCGGATTACCGAAAATAATTACATATTTCGCATTGTTTTGCTAGCAGTAACTTACAATATTCTCTACTCCAACTGTTCGAACAGAACTGTTCACATAAAACACACGAAATGTGTGTCATCGAGTAAGAATTGGATGGGGAGATTCACATCGCGACATGCTTCTGTGCAAGCAGACACATAACGGGGACGGGTACCTTGACGAGAGGTGCGTCGGACTACTGAGCATGTCGGATTAAAAAACGTCGGACTATCGAGGGACAACTGTATGTAAAAAAACAAAGTGGCTATTTATACATACAGTATGTATATGCAATTGACTATTTATACATATGATATGTATACTGAATTGGCTATTTAACCCTTTTAAAGCCATGATGTAAAGATGACAGTTTTAATGTTGTTTATAATTTATGATATCCTAAATTTCGGAATGAACTGTTACTTTGACAACATCATTTACAACTAAATGTAATGAATGAGATGCACAAGATACAAAAAACCTCTAGAATTTATTTTCCTTAAATTTATATTTATATATCCATTGACATGAAAATTTGTCCTTCCACTTCTTTCCCAAGACTACAAATATGCAAGTACAAAGTAATCGGTTTCAACTTATTTTTACTTAAGAAGTAGTTAAATAATGAAGAGATTAGGGAATTAGGGACAAATAATAAGGTGACTGCGTCGTTTAAGTAAATATCCAATTGGCAGCAGCA
Organism: Centruroides sculpturatus; assembly: GCF_000671375.1. Taxonomy (NCBI): domain Eukaryota; kingdom Metazoa; phylum Arthropoda; class Arachnida; order Scorpiones; family Buthidae; genus Centruroides; species Centruroides sculpturatus. The sequence goes on along the minus strand of NW_019384361.1, from coordinate 130,119 downwards.
AACGTGTAAGGTTAACCCAGAAGGTCATCGGCGAGGGTAAAACGAAGTCCCGTGATCCCCCATAAGTCCGAGCGACCCGACGAGAAATGACCAAAAAAGGCAATGAATTTTTCTACGGCAGGGGAGACGGTAATAAATCAGGGAGAACTGTCAAATTACGTCAACGAAATCCCAGATTTTTCCCACAAGAAGTGGGTATATAAAGGGGTCAGATTTGCTCTTCCGGGCGATTAGCCGAGGAGCTAACGCCGAAGCAACCCCTCCGAACAGCTGAGGAAGACCTCTATATCGTCATCGAAGACCTCTACCCCGTCCATCGCTGCCTATCACCATCCAAGGGAACTTCGATTGGAAACCAAAGGGAACTTCAATGGCCGATCCCAGTGCGTCCTACCAACGCCCTATAAGGAAGAGATCGCATCGTACGAGGTAAACCCTTGCCAGAATTTTGCCTCTCTCCCCAACACGTCCCTCTTAGAGAGGTCTCTCTCTCGGTAAGAATCTAGTGTTGCCTGAGGGGGGCGGGACCCACCCACAGTGTCGACCCACCCTGTGCATTAACATAGTATTAAAATTAATTATTACTTTATACTATTTATTAAATTATTAAATATAAAGATTTTTTTTACATCGTGCGAGGCACCCTAGGTACGGAAGCGGAGTCACGTGACCGGAAATGACGTACGTAGAGTCGCGTGTGCTATATATAGTTAAAAGCAGTCGAGTTGAGCGCTGAGCGACGCGAGTTAGCTAAGCGACGCGAGTTAGCTGAGCGACGCGAGTTAGCTAAGCGACGCGCGCCGCGATGTCGCGCGGCCCGATTTTGGGGGGCTATATCTCGTGATGTGTCGCCCGTAGGGGTATGGTTCATTAGACATTATTTGATCGCACAGGGGGGTCGACACTGTGGGGGGGGTTCCCGCCCCCCTCAGGCAACACTAGATTCTTACCTCTCTCTCGATCTTTAGCGTTAGGTTAGGTTAGAATATAGGTTAGATTTTTATTTTTATTACGCGTGTGTTATATTTACAGTATTGTCTTTGATATGTATAATCTCTCATTTGTTTATTAAATGTGTTAGTATTGTTCAACCCGTGTAGTTATCTGGACACCTTGTCACGACTCCATTACCCCTCCCCACTCATTTACCAAAGCCATTCCTGACAACGAAGCCGGTAAGTGGGGAGAAGCGCACCCCTCTACCCCCTCGGTTCACACTACCGTCTATAACTACTAATACAAAAATATAGTCTAAAACAGTGTTTCTCAACCTCTAATGAATCGTCGCCTCCTTCAATAAAACCGTTACGTAGTATCGCCCCCTTCACTACAAAATTCCGATACAGAGGGGCAAGGCTAACGCTAAATTCGTACTGAATAGTCTTATTTGTTTAATTATTGACAATACGATATAACGAATAAAATATCTAATTATTCTTAATATAATGTTTTACTATATCGCCCAGAAAATTGTTTTTCGCCCCCCAAAATATAAATTGTTACTAATCGCCTCCTCAACATGGAAAACGCCAGCATGGGGTCGATATCGCCCCCGTTGAGAAACACTGGTCTAAAAGGAAGAAAAATTGAAATATATAGATAACATGGAAAGTACCGTACAATCTGTAGCAATATTTTCAACGCAGGACCTGCATTGAAGAAAACTAAATAGAAATTCAGTTCTCTTCACTGCAGTTTCTGCACATAGGTGTTACATGTGACAAACAAAAATTTTTCACATTTCTTATATTTATACTTTGTATATCGATTTTTTTCCTTCCACATTCTGCACATCTTTCTCTCTTTTTCTGTGTTTTATTGAACTTTTAGATGAGCTGGGTGATGGGCATATCCTTTCGGCGCTTTCTCTTATATCTTTTGGAAGGCAGTACATATGTTTTCTTCTCTCAATCTGTTCGAACATTAGTTCCATTCATAACTGCTTTAAATCTTTCCTGCTTATATCTTTTGCTGTATTCTTATTACTGTGGTGTATGCCGAGATCTCGCGCAGCTCGATTGTGGGGGGCTGGATGTGTCGTTCGTACTGGTATGGTTCATTAGACATTATTTGATCGCACAGAGGGGTCTACAATTGGGGGGGTTTCCGCCTCCCTCAGGGAACACTAGAAATGTACCGAAAAGTCTGTAGTAGCCTATTTGGATTTTCAAAAGATTTAACCTTAGTCTCTTATGTACCGAAAAAAACAAGAATGTCTTGCTTTTGCCCTCTTTTCATCATAATGACACTATTTACGATACTACAGGTGATCGTAAAAAACCTGAAATAGTTAATTTTATCATTTGACAAAAGGAGGAGTAGATACATTAGATCAATTAACTTCAAATTATAACGTTCAAAGAAACCCGACTTTTCTACCCCTTACATCTGTAAATTGAAGAGGAAGTTCTCGTTTGTTTTTCCTTATTGTTTCTACCATTGTAATTCTGTCCCGTAACAAATCAGAGATTAAGCTATAACTATTAAACAATTATTCACTGTCAAATTCCTCCCTGATTTCGCTATAGGTCTTATTAATCGTTTTACAACTTGATCCAGTGAATTCGAAACTGAATACTGGTTGTTTCCCTCTGGTTGTTTTCCGCAGTAGATTTCGAAATTATAAGTGTAATACATTCTTGCGTCCGCTAACACACAAATTTTAATGCCCTATTTCTGAGGTTTCTTCGGCATATATTGTCGAAATCCGCATCACCCCCTAAATCCTTCTAATTTTTCATGTATTGTATAGTATATAGAATTTTGCTGGCAAGATTATACAAATATGTCCACCATATCCCTCACCGCAGCCAACTTGTCAGTTTTAATTCGCTCCTTTCTTAAATTTTTATCGTCGAATCGTAAACTACACAGTAAAAATCTAAATCTTTTTTCACTCATTATGGTTCTAACAATTTCAAGGCCAGTTCCATCCATTGTCCACAATTCATTGGGATTGTAGCGATTTTGTTTTTTGTAACCTGCTAAGTATAAAATTCCGATAAGTACTTTTATTTCAGTTAAATCGGTTAGGAGTGCGTCTCTTTCTCTTCCGTAATTTGGTTGTATTTTTTTAATTTGTTCGTTTGTAAATTTTACTAACATTTCTAAAATATTCTTTCCTATAAATAAATTCCAACAATCCATAATGGATGTTGCTTTAATGGCAACGTCTATGGGACCAGGAAGATGCGTTACTATGTCATGCTGCTTTGTTTTTCCTAGTTGTGATGTTGGAAATTTATTCCAGCGGGTATTAAAATCACGGCCTATATAAAAATTGCTCTCACCTTGTTGAGAAGTTGAAGGTATCAATAATTGTTCATCAAGCTCTTCTTCCTCTTCTGTATCAGTGTCTTCCTCTCTTGTTTTACAAATATCAGGTTCACCTTTAGATGATTCGTCATCATATATAATTCTTTCCATGTCCGTGTCTGAAAGTAAAAAGCGTGCATGCTCCATATTGATGCAGTTGACAATAACGCTGTTTGAACACTTCCACTGTTCTTACAAAAGTACAAATGAGAACGAAATATGTAGGGATTCGCTGAACTTTGTAATCTGTTGCCGAGACTCCACTACCGTAAGTAAAAACCCCTCGCCGTAAAAGCTTTTAATCAGGTGACCCTGATATTTTACGCTTGATCAGGTCGTAAAACCAGCGTAAAAGCGAGTTGAGTAGTGTTCAACTTTGGACGCGAATACGGCCGTAAAACAGTACCATCCACCAATCAGAAATCAGTTAAATCTAGGTCATTGTGACGCGGTGCGAAAATGGCGAAAAACGAGCTTTGTGTACGTTCCCTCGTGGATACTCTAGAACAGATCTGGAAAGATTTATCGAAAACATCCGAAAGTATTCGTGTATCTACGACAAGAAATATCCCGATTATAATAATGGATGCCTAAATCATGGCCAAAGGAAAATCCTTCAATTTAGAGGAGTATTTATACTCCTCTAAATTGAAGAATTTTACGCGATACTAATATTTATAAATATTAGTGTAAGGCTCCGGAAGTGGGTTGAAATTCGTGCACAGAAAAATATTTTAATTTCGTATTAATATTTTTAGTTTCGTAATTCGGCCNCAATTATCGAGTTATAAAAAAAAACTAAGCCTAATTGTCACGTCGGGCAATTTATGTGTGATTGCAGCGATTCCTAATTGTCGCGTCAGGGATTTTATGTTGGATCACTCTGTCGTATTCTTGTGTCCGGACCAAAGGGGTGACGAGAGCCCCATCGCGAAACAAAAATCGTGTGTGAACCTCATGTGAGGCTCCGGAAGTAGGTCGAAATTCACGCAAGATAATGTTTTAATTTTGTATATAAAAAGAAGTGTTTTTTTTTTATTATAATAATATATATTGTAAAAAGAAACCGCCTAATGCAAGGTGAATATATTATGTCCATATATAGTCATATCTGTAGAAATTTCTGAGAAAAAACGAATTTCTCAGAAAGAAACAATAGATGAATTTAAGTACTTAGATCGAACATCTTTGATAGGAATCAAATTGTCAGTCGGGGGAGGAGACTAACCCCGTGATCTGGGCTCCGATCCCGTTACAATTCGTAACGAGGAGGGGAGACCAATTAGAGAACGGGGGCAGATCTGCATCGACCTATCGGAAGGTTCGATCTGGGACTCAGAAAAACTTATAAAAATCGCGCAAAAATGGGAAGTGACGTTCTTGGTTCTAAGTTCAGTGTGCTCTGCTTCTGGATTTTTCCTGCGGTTCGTCGTCCCGAAAGAAGTTTTCGCCATCCTGTCCCAGCAACTTTCACCAAGGGTAATCTTCTGTGAGAATCACCCCTTCAAGTTGTGCTGTGCGCCCCGGAGCCTACGTTTTCCTCATCATCTTCGCCAAAAGAAGAGAAGATCGTAGAAAAAATTGAACTTTATTTACGAACTGATTCACTCTGTGGATAGGCCTTACGCCAGGATTTTTGCCTACTTCTTTTTATATACGAAATTAAAACATTATCTTGCGTGAATTTCGACTTACGCCAAAGAAAACAGTAGTTGTAAGCGAAATTTTTATATTTAATAAATAGTTTGCGATGAAGGACCTGTCTCAGTAAAGTTTTTTCCACTCCCACACGAACAGTGCTGACCGCTCGACTGTCGCGACACTTTTTCCCCAATTGGCAAACCTCGCACTGGTGTCGAGAAGTGGGATTTTAAGTCCCCAATTTCCACCGGGTCAATGACCTCGCACTCAGATGTGTATCTTCGTGAAATTAAATCTGTTCAGTGTCTTGTCAATTTGTGCTGTCTTTTCTATTCTTAATCTCCACGCTAACGTATTTCGGTACGCTACGGTACTACAATATATATTTTTGTCGGGTTCCTTTGTGTTTTGTATCGGGTTTTTGTCATTTATGCAATGTCACGTGTGTGTGTGTGTGTGTGTGTGTGTGTTATGATGTCACCGCTTGGGTGGAGCTTTCCGATATGTAGCGCTACGCGACTATTGGTTGTTATTATGTGTATGTGTATAAATATATTTTTTTTTTGTCGGGTTTCTTTTGTTTTGTATCGGGTTTTTGCCATTTATACGATGTCATGTGTATATGTGTATTATGATGTCACCGCATGGGAGGAGCTTTCCGATTGGTCCAAGGTGGGACACGTGGTAAAGCAAACTTCCGGAGAGCGGGAGATATAAAATGTGTGAACTCCCGTTATACAGCTTATTCTGGTCTCTGTACCCGTTGAGGAGAGTGGTCGTTATACTGGTAAATATAAACCTTTTCTTTGTTTCCGTGCACGTGTTGGTCATTTACTGTGTCCTTTGTGTATATATATATATAGCTTTATTGCCCCGTGGATTCCTATCTACGGCATACTCTACACTATAAAATTCTATTAGCTTTCATAGACCAATTTCTGAATAGATGTACCCATATTTTTACAGTGATATAGATATGGGATTTGTTAGTGCTATTCTTTCAGTAAGAAAAAATTTGTCTCAATTTGTTTTGATGCACCCTCATATTTACATTATTGTAATTTAATAATTTTTAAGTGACTACAAAAAGTGTAAAAGTGAATAACAGTAAAAAAAAAATGAGGTAAATACAGAACAATCCATTTGAGTGCTTAACAATCATCAATCATTTCATTTGTAAATTTATATTAAACAATGAATTACAAAAATGAAAACAAATTTAGATTTAGATGTTTAATTGTTCATTATTTCACTGCCAATTTAACTAATTCAAAATACTGTATTTACATTCTGTATGATTAAAAAATACGCTCAAAACAAATATGTTTAAAAAATTTAATTTTACTTAAAGATTATGAAATAATTTATTATATTAAGATAGAGAAAACTTGCTGTAAAGAAACTTACCGGTTCCTTGATAACATTAAAACTCTAAGATTTATTAGACCATCCAAACCATTTATTTTTTCTAAACAATTATCAGACAAGTCAAGAAATACTAAATAGGAAAGGGTAGAAATATTTTCAATTTGTCTAATTTGATTGTGTTGATAGTTGAGCAGACGTAACTGATCTTCTCCTTCTAAAATAGGACATGATAAGAGACCACACCTAAAAATATTTTTTAAAGTTTTAATATAATAAATTATTTTAAAAAAAGATGGACTAAGCATTATCATACCTATCTAATATCAGTTTTTCTGGATCTGCATTATGTTCTTCTGATTGACGTTTTACTATCAACTGTCCGCTTGGACTTTTCTTTATTGTCACCTTCGTTTTACCTAAAAATGTAAACATAAAAATATAAATTACGGTATCTTATGTACATATATAATGTACTATATATCATACATTAAAAGTAATTCTTTAGAAAAACTCTCTCACTTAGTCCTATTTAAAAAACTAAAAGCAACTAAAAATAATGATAATTATATTCTTTATCATTCAATTATTTTAGCATAGAATTGAAATAATAGTACATCATTCCTTGTTTCTGGTGATTTTTACTTTTTGATAAAACTTTTTCCTGTTAACTCACTTATTGTATTGATTTAATTATTTTGTAAAATGTAATAAACAGAAATCATACAATCAATAAAATTTATTTCTTTTTCATTCACATTGACAGTGAAGTTGATACAGAAGATGCTTAATTGTAGAGAGGAAGTTAGAATCTAAAGGGCATTAAATAATTACGAAATAGAACAGAAGAGACTGAGAAGTTTTGAAACAGCTTTGCTTAGTTACTTAGTCGAAAATATTAAGTAATATATACAGCACTGTAACAAAAACTGTGGACCCATCTATAAAAGTTTTGAAAGGCCACTTTTTACCTGCTGAAGTTAATGGTATAATCTTTGCATAATGGAGTATCTGGGTGTGAATAATTTTACAAGTGAACCACGAGGGCGAGTACAAAGAATCTCACAGTTGACAGTTATGAAAGAGACAGCCTTACCTAAACGTATAGCCTGGGGAAGAAGGGGGAAGGGGAGGGGAGAGGAATGGGGGAAGAGAAGGAAAAGGAAAAGGGATCACATGAGGACGGCTGGGAACTGAATAATAGAGGTAACAGACACAATTACTAGACTGACACAGCAGTCCAAATATTACGTAAAAAATACAATAATCAAAAGCACATAGCACAATTAAACAGAAAATACACTTTAGGGCAGGTAGAACATAAATATGCCCGCTACAATTAGCCAAAATAAAACTGTACAGAATAAAAGCAGATCCCGACATTGGCTTGCAGATAATAGTAACAAAAACTAAGTCTGCCTTAAAGTCCTGAGTGAAGAATTGCAGTGCTAAGAGACAATGTGATAGAGAGGTTGCCCTTCACACACTCAGTTAACTGAGCACCTTAATTTGGCTAATAAAGTCGTTGAATTTTGTGAAAATGTCTTTGTTGCTGAGAAGAAGACTTGCCAGACATGGCCACACTTCGTTCTCCTGAATCACAGCTTGTATCAGTTGTCTTCGTTTGTTCTCATACAGAGGGCAGCGGAACACCATGTGGTCACTGTCGTCCCATTCATTAAGCGAGCAATGGCATTGCTCATTCCCTTTGCCGAGGAAGCAGGCCAGATAACCTTTAAAGTTTCCGTGGCCCGTCATGATTTGCGTGAGTTCATAGGAGGGGGTGAAGTGGGAAAACTTTGCCCTGTTTGCAAAGCAAGGGAAGGAAGCAGTAGGTAGTCCTCCCAGTGCTGCTGCTATCCCAGTTTCTTTGCCATTATTGGTGAATATAGTTGAGCAGCTGATTCGCCATCCAACTGTAAGGCACTTTTGAGTATGCTCTGGTTTCAAGGTTACTTGTAACTTTTTTGGCAAGAAAGTCTGCATGATCGTTTCCCCTGTTGCCTGAGTGCCCTTTAGTTCAGGCGAGGGTGATAACAGTGGATCCATTGAGATGGTTGAGGACGTTGATAGTGTCTCTTATAATGGGGAGGTTGACATTAAGATTTTGTATCTGGTGCAGGGCTACCTTGCTATCAGTGAAAATGTATACAGCCTTGTTCTTAAAGGTTCTTTGTTCCTTCTTAATGTAGTGTAGGGCCCTTAAAATAGCCAAGGACTCTGCCTGGTTATTAGTGCAATGTTCATCCATTTTAAAGTAATGCTGGTGAAGGATTTCCTCCGCCCTTCCATACACTACAAACAAACCCCCAGTCCCACTAACTGACCGGGACCCATCCATGTAGATATGGAGCCCAGAAGGGGAGGGGTAGTACCATTCATCAAGATATCACAGCTGAGACCCAACGCCGGGTGAATCAGGCTGCTGCTATCAATTTTGTCTAGCCCTTTCTCAAGGAGGTAATTGGCCAGATCACCAATGGTGTCCCCCTCCACCAGATGATTTATCTTGGTATGAAACTGATCAATAGTGATATCGTTATAAAGGAGGCGCTTCATGTTATGCCTCAAGTACCTTTCCTGGATATAAAGGTCAATGGGGAGTAGGTTTGAGATGACAAGAAGACCGTCTGTAGGGGCCGTTTTGTATGCCCTGGCAATGTACAAAGCAGAGAGCCTTTGCAAGGAGAGGAGCTTCCTCCGGGTATGAACCCTGTTCGTGCAGTGCCCCCAGACTTCACAGCCGTAGGTGGCTATCTTCTGAGTGACGGCGATATATGATGTTTTCCTTGCTTTGTAGTTAAGCCTCCATTTGTTCCTGCAGATGGTAGCCAGGGTGCTGGAGACTGCTGTGGCTTTTCTGTAGATGTAATGGATATGCTCATTCCAAAGTAATTTATGATCTATGATAAGCCCCAGTACTTAAGGGACAAGGTGTTCCCGATTCTATGCCCATTGATCCGGATCGAGGGGCCTTTGCTAAGAGGGTTCGCCTTGGGGAAGACCATACTTTTACATTTACTGTAATTTATGAGTAGGTTAACACGCTCACTCCACTGATGCACTTTTGATAAAATTTGGTTCATATTGTCCTGGAGCTTCCCTTGATTCGGGTGTGACATGACAATAACCGTATCATCTGTGGACACCCCCTGTTGATAGACCCATAGATTAGAGTGCCATTATTGTAGATGGCTGCACTCTGATCCTCCAGATAGCTGCGAAGGATCCTGTATAGGTTGCCTGGACAGTTGTAGTTGCTGAGCTGGTATAGTACCTCTGGCCACTAGGCATGGTCAAAGGCACTCTTAAAATCTATAGCCACCAAGAGAGTGTGGTTCTCGTTTTTCTTTGCAACCTTGATGTAGTCAATTAGGTTGTCCAGAGCGTTGATGGTGCTCTTCCCCTTACAGAAACCAAATTGAAGGGGTTGGAAGAAATTTACCTGCTCGAGATGGTACTTGATTCTTCCAATCATTAGGGAGTCCAGGGCCTTACCAAAGAAGGAGAAAAGCGAGATGGGACGGTAGTCAGAGGGTGTTCTTGGGGCCTGCCTAGGGTCCTTGGGTATTAGCTTCACAGAGGCCTTTTTCCATATAGTGGGGAAATACCCAATGTCCAGACATTTGTTAAATAAAACCTGCATTGTGGTGGGGAGGATCTCAAATGCCTCTTTGGCCATTCTCCATGTGATGTTATCTGGCCCAGGTGCCTTGTTCTTTTTGATGGTTCTAAATTCACGGTAAATTTCTAATGCACTGAACGGCCTGTCATTGTGATCTGTCCGGTAAGTGTTGACTATATTTCTAATCGATTTTTGTATTCTGGAATCTTGTCTTGGGTCGTCCGTTGGGAAGAGTTCTTGCATGATGAACTCGCAAGATTCCTCGATGGACTCAGTGTATGAGCCATCCATTTTAACCATTGTTGGGGGGGAAGTGGAACTTGCTTTATCCTTTCCCCTCACAGTATAATAAGGGACAGACCAAGGGTTTCCCCACACCTCCTGGTACAGAACTCCTTCCAGGAGTTTGTTCTGCTGTTTTTGATCATTTGCTTATATTGCCTACATTTTTCCTGGTACTCCCAACGTTTTTGTTCCTTTCTTTCCGGAACCTTCTCTTTATCCTTTTACCTCCCTTCTTGTCCTATCTAGTTCCCCATTCCACCAGGGAGAGTTCAGTTTTGTTACCTTGATTGTTGTCACTTCAAAATAAGCCATATGTATTGATTCAGTTAGCCTCTGTACAGTCCTGTCTATCTCATCCTTACTGTTGATATTAATCATGGAAATCGGTCTCCATTTATTGGCTAGGCAAGACTCAAAGAGCTCCCAGTTCATCTGGTTAATTATGGTCCTTTGAACCATTACCTCTTTACTTTCAATGGTAGTTAGGATATAATTATGGTCGCTGGCCAACACCAGGTCCATAGTATTACATTTGACTTTGCAGGAGAGGAGGGGTTGATTCCCCAGACAGACATCCACCCAACTCTTCCCTGTGGCTGTGGAGAAAATGGGTAATGGGCTGCTGTTGAGGGAGACCAGATCAAACTCTGCAATGAACTCGCATAGTCTGTACCCTCTTGGGTCTTGCATTGGGCTGTGCCAAAGATGAGATTTGGCATTAAAATCCCCAGTGATAACCAGTGGAAAATCCTTGAGGCTTTCTACAGCTTGACTCAAAAGGTTCAGGGGATGGATAAGGTCTTCGTTTGGCGCACAATAGAAGGAGATGATGTAAGTTGATTCCCTTTGAGTTTGCATCCTGATGGTAGTAAAATATTCGTTGGAATGTTGGTCAATAAGTTGGACCACGATATGCTTGTTATAAATAATAATACCTGCCTTGGGCCTTCTGTCAGGGACCAAAGTGGAGTAGAGCCTGTCAGAACCGAGCATATCCACCCTATTGCCACAGACATATGGCTCCTGGAAGGATAAGATGTCCACGTCCCAGTCACTTACCACATGGAGGGCTTCAGAGGATGCTGCCTTTGATCTCTGGAGATTAATTTGAAGAATTTTGATATTATCTTTAGTGCAGCTGCCTGCCGAGTGCTAGTATTATGGTTGTTATCCATAATGGGTGGCGACACAGGAAAGAAGGAGAGTGTTAGTAACTAGTATTTGATATCACTTGTGCTTTGTACCACTTGAGACACGGGCAGTTGGCCGCAAAAGAGTTGTGAACCATGTCCAATTGCCTGTTCTGCGGGTTGCACTTGTTGTATTTCGCACAGTTTGTGCACTTAGGGACCCTATCTTGGTTTGGGCACTCCCCCAGGCGGTGTTTATGCCCACAGTGACTACACTTTTGTCTCAGGTCATACTTGGTCGAGATATGACCAAAGCCACAATAGTTAAAACATCTAATAACTGGGATGTGGTTGTCCACCCGAATGGAGTTTCAGCCAATGGCTACTCTACCATCTTCAATGAGGGTGAGCCGAAGCTTGGGGGACACTGTCAGTATTACATGTTGTACTTCCCCTCCATTTTTAGGGGTCTTTCGAGTAGTGCTCACAGATATTGGAATTTTGTAGATAGAGTTGCTTCATCATTTCCCCACCTGTCATGTCCTTTGGCAGATTCAAAAGAATGATTTTGGGGATTCTTTTCCTCTTCACTTTTACTTCTATTTTTTTCTGCCAACTGGATGTTACATTCAATAGCTCCCTTCAAGGCCTTCATGTCTTTTTTAGATTTTACCTTAATATCGATGTCCCCACTGGTAGAGGCCTGATCATCCCCACATTTAACCCTATTTCTTTCGGGGAAATATTGTCTTGCAGGACCGCCATTAATTCTTCAGCCACCATCCTCGGTTCATGCTGACCCACATTAGCTGAGATAATTAGGCTGTGGTCCTCAACTTGTCGAATGTCACCTCCTACCTGCTTACCTACAGCAGCATTTATCAGTTTGGTATCCCTACTCATAATTCTAGCATTGCTTTTGACCAATCAGAGTACGATGGAGCCCTTGACTGAGTTACAACATTTGCCTGCTTTTGTCTCATTTCAAGAATAATTCCAAAGAGCTGGTTCACTGCTGCACGCATTTTGATTGCTGCTTCGCAAACCAGGGCCCTTTCCCCATTTTTAACAGCAATACCACTGTTTGTCAGAACATTAAGCATGATAGTTTCCAAATGGGAATGGATGTTGGAAATTAGTTCCTCTTCTATAAAGTCCATATTTATGGAGCCAGCCCCAGATGGGGTTGGGCTTCTCGGTGGGTTTGGGATTGGTGATGCCCTTGCTGCTTGACATCACACTGGGAAAAACAGGACAGACAGCGCACTGGTAACGGAACTGGTTGGATGAGCTGGTGTAAAGGCTGACCAACGCACTAGTTGACTAGAGTGTAGAACAATGCAGGTTAGCCGAACAGCTAGACACGAATAGCACGCTGGTTACACCGACGATGATCAGCACAGTTTACTGGAGAGCTGGGATATTACATCCAGAGTGGAATAACTGACAGTATTCCCGGTACGACACTTAGGAGCCGCGATAACTCAACCATGCCGAATGGCATGTCCCACTCCAATCGGCAAGGCTGTGATAGACCATAAAACAGGCACGCACAGTGAGCGCCCCACAGGTACCCTGATAATGCAAAGAATTATAGCGAGCATTGGCCTGTTGAGCCCGAGCAAAAATTGTTAATGGCCAAAAAACACTGCGTGCCGAATGGCTAAGCCACAGCGGCTAGTTAGACCGACCACGTGGTGCGAAACAAGGCCTTTGCCTAACGGTAAAAATCAGACGGCAGTTTCTCCACTAGTAATAGACGTACTTGAATCAAACTTACAGCACTTAATACTGATCTGCTGGGCTATATAAAGCCATCGAGATGACAGTTCAGACTCAATCGGGGGGCCCGATGGGGACCGGCAAAGGCTGAAACTTCAGACGAATATAACTCCAAAAATACTTGACCGGATCCAAAATAATTTTACTCACTAGTAGCTCTTGAAATGATGAATCCAGCGATGTAACAGAATCCAAGTTTGGTAAAAATATCCAGGGAAATAACCATCGAAAACACGGAGCTGATGTATCCCAACACCTTACCTGCACGAGGTACAGCATACAGTCCCAAAGACACTCACACCAGGATACAGACAGAAAAGATTTATTTTTCAAAAAAAATTGATACCAACACTAGTGGGATATAAATCCTTTGGCAACACCCAAGGTACAATGATAAAGTGACCAAATTTTACAATAGAAGGTACCAATATTTACATGAGTCAACAGACGATCACAGAATGATTATCACAACAGATATATATTAGTCCAACTGCACATCTGAACCTAATTCTTAATCTAATTCTAATGACTAAGGTGTTAATGAAAAAATGGGATAGTTCAAAGAAGAAAAGGATATATACATCTTCAAGACTTGGGAGAAGAAAAGTGGTACCAGTTTTTCCTTTCCAACAAATGTGATGGCTTCTGGATTTGTTCTCAGTTATAGGTTTGCAGACTCTTGTCAAAAAGGGGTAAGAAATTTTGACTATCTTCTTTGGCCAGTAATGCTTTATCTTTTCCTTTTTTTATTTCTCCAGACTCCAAACTTTTTCAATTCTTTTTGATTTATTTATTTATTTTTGGTGATTTTTGACTAATGTCCCACTAAATACCTTGTTGAGGGTGACTCTGATGTCTCCCCCTTTCAACAGAAAGTCCTGTTATTTCTTTCTAGCACTACTGTTATTTTTCTATAGCATCTTGTAGTGCTGCGCTACTTTATTATTGTTGTTTTATGTATGCTTATATATATATAATTTGTGTATATAAATTATTTTCCATTACCACATGTTGGGATCTACTTTTTGTATAAACATCTGCGGAATAATACACTGTATCACCTTTCTTGCTACACCAACTAGAGTGGACTAATTGGTCAAGGACGGGGTCATGTGTTAAGAGAGCATTCATGAATGACAGGGAAAGTATAAATTGGACTGTCTCGTGTGTTGAGCTCTCTTTTGGCGGTTTTACTTCGTGGTTTGAGAGAGTTCGGCTGGTATCAGGAGATAGAAGAAGGAGCTAAGGATTGAATGCATTGAGTGGAGATATGGTAATCCGTTTCCATCCTAAGAGACTTATCATCAACAGCTTCGTGGTGTGCATGTACGGACAGTTTATAGTTAATGGACTCAAGTAAGATTGATATTGTAAACGTATCATAGTCATATATATTAGATATGTCTGCATATAGAAAGTGAATTCTTGGGTAGTCACGAACTGTTGTCTGATGATCAGCGAGATTTGAATGTTCATCTAATGGAAGAACAAAGAAAAGTTGTGGCAGCACATGTTTGTTGCCTTGTAAATAATTGTATGTAGATTTAATGTGAATTAGTCTAGTAGTTTAGTAATAAATTTAGGAGGGGAGGATCTGTCAGTGCTGTGTTTTCGTTACTAATTTATTTCTTCTTTATAGGTTAGGTGTAATTCTCTGAACTTTTTGAATAATTATTCAAGAGAATTGTGTAACTTTTGTGTTGAGAACGAAATTGTGGATGCTTGACATATTTTGGCTAAATGTGAGCATCTTAAGGTGTTACGTGATGAAATTTTTGGTTGCGAAGTTCTTACCAGGGGGCGTGATTCCTCAATTATAAAATTGGCTTTGCTGCTGGTGTTGTTTGGGAGCATCTGTCAGTGCTGTGTTTTCGTTACTAATTTATTTCTTCTTTATAGGTAAGTTTTTACTATTATGGCAGTCATTCCGAAACGAAAGTTGCACTCACCGAGCTTCAGGGAAGGAGAGACTAGTAGTAAAAAGAAATCTTTGAAGAGTTGCGAGGAGGAAGAATTTGCATATCTTTTGGAAGGAGAAGATTTTAACCTCGAAGAGGGTATACGTGTCCTGTTGCGTTTACATTTATCTATGACTTCCAAGATTGACCAACTTATTTCTAGATTAAATTATGTATCGGAATGGTTAAAAAATTTGGATGAAGGTTTGGCTGACTTAGATAATAGATTAAAAACATTAGAAAAATTGGTTGATAAAAACTGTAGTTTAAATGATCAAAGTAATGTTACGAAAAAGTTTAATGACATTACTCATGAACTCTATTTTTTGGATAACCAACGTCAAATAAATAATGTTGTCATTACCGATTTGGAAGAAGTTCGGGATGAATCGTCTCTAGAAACAAAACAGAAAATAGTTGAATTTGCTACACGAGCTTTACAGATGCCTGACATTAAAATTGGTAGGGCAATGAGAGTGGGAAAGAAAAAGAGTAATTCCCCTAGATTAATTATTTGTACTTTTGTTGATTATTATGAAAAAATGTACTTTAAGAAACGAATTCTAGAGTTAAAACCGGATGGTGTCTACGTAAATGATGACTTCTCTCCTAGAGTGAGAAATATTAGATTTAAACTTCGTGATTTCGGTAGACAATCAAAACTTTCTGGAGCGTGAATGGTAAAAATAATTTATGATAAAATTATTATTGATGGAACAAAGTACTTTTACGATGTTGATTGTGACCAGGTTAAGCCTGTTTCATCCTATCAACTACCGGTACTTCATTTTTGATTTGGAATTGTGCTGGTTTATTTAATAAACCTGAGTCTTTTTGGAAGTATTTATTGCAGTATGATATTGTATTTCTTTCTGAAACCCGGTATGACTCTACTAATAGAAATTTGGACTTAACTAATTGTTTGCAAGGTTATAATCTTCATTTTGGAAAGGCTTTTAAGTTGCACAAGAAAGGTCTTTATTGTGCAGGCTGGTTATTAGCAATAAGATCCTCTTTTCCCTGTGTTGTTGTTTATCAAGATGACTTTCTAAAACTTGTCAAATTTGGTGCCGAACTTAATAATATTTTGGTATGTTTTGTTTATTTTCAGAAAAATAACTGGCAGTCTATTTTTGATACTTTAACTGGTTTGATATTAGATAATAGGAATGTATTGATCGCTGGTGACTTTAATGCTAGGATTGGATTGGAGAATATGATTTCTGACGAATTTTGCAATTCTTTTGATATTGTTTGTCCTTTGCATAGGAATTTGAAAGACTTGGTGACTGATTCTTGTGGTAGAAAGTTGCTTAATTTATGTGATGATTTAAATATGATTATTGTTAATGGGAGATGTTTAGGAGATGAAGCGGGTGAATATTCTTTTATCTCTAGTAATGGTTGTTCTGTTATTGATTTGGTTATTGTTTCTCTGTTAACTTGGAAAGATGTTCTCTCTCTTCAGTTGGATCAGTTTTTGGGTTTTTGGATCAATGGGTTTTGGATTCCAACCATAACCCATTGATTTTACGACTGGCTTGTGGTAATGATAGATCGGTCTCTTTTGAAAAGACAGAAGACTGTTTTGGGATGAATCCAGAAAGGACGAATTAAGGTTGCTTTTGGAGGAAATATGCATTATGAATACGTTTGATTCAATGGAAGGCCTGAATAATTGTCTTTTTAGTGTGGCTTGCAAGAAGGGATTTAATATTAGGAGACATGAAAATTCTTTCTCATGGTTTGATTCGGACTGTAGGATGCTAATTAGTGCTAGGAATAGAGCCTGGAGATCTTTTAGGAAGAGTAATGATTCTAATGATCGTTTGCACTTTGTTAGGTTACGAAGTTTGGTGAAGCAGTTTTGCATTGCGAAAAAAAAATCATTTGCTGGTAAAATTCAGAATTGTTTTACAAAAGATAATAGACTTTTATGAAATTATTTTTGTCATGTTAAGCAGGCTCAGTCTCGTAATTTTAGCTTTATTCATATTGATGATTGGTTTCATCACTTTTTTAATTTATTTGGTTCCTTGGATCCTTATTTTGCAGATATTTCGATTTTTAATTATTGTAGGAATTGGTATAATGAACTTTTGGACCATGAATTCTTTATAAATGAGCTTAATGATGCTTTAAGGAGGTACAAGCTAAATAAGACCCCAGGTTTTGATGGGATCCCAATGGAATTTTGGAATTTTGAGCTATTGAGACCACATCTTTTGAGTCTTTTCTCAAAGATTTTTGATACTGGGATAATACTAGAGTCTTGGAAGATAAGTATTTTAATTCTGATTTATAAGAATAGTAGGAAGGGATGTTCCTGGTAATTATAGAGGTATCTGGTTATCATCTTGTGCTTCGAAATTGTTTTGTATTATTCTATATAGAAGGTTGACTTGATGGTTAGAAGTTAAAAATATATTGCATGAAAATCAGGCAGGTTTCAGGGCTAGCTATTTCACATTAAATAATATTTTTGTTTTGTATACGGTTATCCAGAAAATTTTTTTACGGAAACATAGGAAAGTGTATGCATTTTTTGTCGATTTATCTTCTGCATTTGATAGAGTCTGTAGGAATTTGCTGTGGTTAAAGATGATGCGTTACGGTTTTAGTTATAAAATTTGTGTCTTTACTCGTTGCTTTGTATGAAAACTCCTCACTTACGGTAAGAGTTGGAGGTAACTGTTCGCCATTAATGTTCTCTAAGACTGGTGTTAAGCAGGGCTGTATTTTGAGTCCAATTTTGTTTAGTATTTTTTTGAATGATCTCTTTGGCATTATTAGTTATTCTGGTGATGGTATAGAAATAGATGGTTTCCAGATTAAAATATTGGCTTACACTGATGATATTGTAGTTTTATCTGATTCTGTGGTTGGATTGCAGAGATTGATTGATAAATTGGCAATTTATTTAGATGAAAATGATTTGAAATTGAATTTGAATAAGTCTAAGATTGTTGTATTTAGAAGGAGGTAAGAGTACGAGGTGGATAAATGGTGGTTTAAGGGTTCTCCAATTCAAGCAGTGTTTAACTATAAATATTTGGGTGTTACATTTTCATTTAATGGTTTATTCCATACGCATTACATTAATAAGAGAACTCATGCAAGAATATCGATGAATAAAGTTATTAAATTAGGGAGATCTGCCAAACTACGTAATCTGACTGATTATTTACGTTTATTGAGAACTGTGGTTTTGCCCTCTTTATTATATGCTTCAGAGATTTGGGGTTTTAACTTGGCCAATGGTGATGGCATACAGGTTGAATTTATTAAAAACTTATTTTATTTACCTCATTGTACTCCAGGCTATTTAATCATGATGGAATATGCTTTGACCCATATAAAATTTATATTATTTAGTAGGATAAGAAATTGGATTATAAGAATTTCTAATCTTGATGATCATCATTTGAGTAAAGTTTGTCTGAAATTTATACTTAATAAAAAGTCTATAGACTGGACACATTATTTTATTGATACTTGTAATAATCATGGTATTAATCTTATTAATAATGATGTGGATTTAATGGACTGCTCTCTTTTCCTCGTTAACATTTTTGATAACTTTTTATACAATATAAATCAAAAAATAAAATAATAGTATATATAATTGCTGGTATAAGGATTTAAACATTACTTTTTTGATAATTTTTTATATAATCAAGATGTTTCCCTTAATATTGTGGCCGTCGGCCATATATACATATGCATCTTAATTGTATATAGTATAATTCCAATCTTTCTCTTTCCCTATTTCTTCTATTTCCTTTGTCTGTTCCTTCTAGAACCTTCCAAATGACTGTTATAGCCTTTGGGTGAGATTAGCCGTTCTTAGAACCGGAAAGAACAATAGTGGGTAGGATTAGTCGTGCTGAGAACAAAAGGAGAACAATAAACGGTAGAAGGGAAAAAGGCAGTCGTTGACGAGACACGAAGAGAGCGAGACGTGTCGAAGGGACACCTGAACGTGACTTCGTAGCGAAGAACAAAGGAAGTTCTTGGGAGAATCGGGTGACGGACTGAGGAGGATCCACGATCAGGTCATAAGGCTTGTGGACACCTCCAGATAGATTGGAATCTTCAGGATTAGAGATACGACGACTGACGTGTTTAAGAACATAGTGGAAGCAAGAGCCACTGTCGTTGAGACAGTCCTACCCAAAGCGCAAAGACACCAGAACATAAGAAAGCCCCGGGTGAAGTTATCTCTTCTTTTCTTCTACCTTCCCGCTGTCCTATCTTCCTTGTCATTTCCTTAGTATTAAGTTAGCCTTAAGTTAGGATTAAGTTAGATTTTAGTTACGCGACTATAGAATATTAATTGTTACGCGCCAGTAAGATTTCGTACCGTGATTTATTGTAAAACTGGAAAGATTCCTGTTGATACCCCTCACATTGTAAAATTAAATCACAAAACAGTTGGGATTCCTGATGAAACCGAACCTGTTCGTATTGAATAAAGGAGAGTGTTTATAATTGTAACTGTCGTAGGTTCCTTTCTGTACGTTTCATTCGTGGATCGTACTGCTTCAATCACACGAATACCACAATATTTTGTCTTTATTTATACAGGTTAGGTGTAATTCTCTGAACTTTTTGAATAATTATTCGAGAGAATTGTGTAACTTTTGTGTTGAGAACGAAATTGTGGATGCTTGGCATATTTTGGCTAAATGTGGGCATCTTAAGGTGTTACGTGATGAAATTTTTGGTTGCGAAGTTCTTACCAGGTCTTTATTTCTTAAAACTTTATCAGAACCATGTTATCAATTTAAAGTGTTTTGTTTTCTAAGAAGATCTGTTGTTTTTTTCTCTTAGGGGGTGTGATTCCTCAATTATAAAATTGGCTTTGCTGCTGGTGTTGTTTGGGAGCATCTGTCAGTGCTGTGTTTTCCTTACTAATTTATTTCTTCTTTATAGGTAAGCAATTTGCTTTGTCATTTGGTTGATTGTTTTACTTTTATCTTGCTCATTGGTTTTGTATTATTTTTTGACAGATACTCCCAAACTTTAACTTTAAACTTTAACTAATTATTATATTTGATTTTTAAATCTTAATATTTAAATTGTTATTTATTTAAATTAATATTGTAATATATAATTTTTGATTGTAATCTTATGCCTATTGTATCTAAGTGTCTTGTTGTTTTTGGGAGATGATTTTGCTCCCTGCATCAAGAAGTGTATCCAGTATGCGTAATAAATAAATAAAAAATACAGTAGAGCCTCGATTATCTGACCCCCGATTAACCGACCGTCCTAGTCGGCAAATTCAAATGTCCGCTAGTGATATAGCGCTACAATATTTGGCTATGTCTTGGCTACTTTAATATTATTTTTACGTGTTTTAGCTGGCAACACTGATTCAACCATGAAAGGGAGCCAGTATTTAAACGAGGCTTAATTTTCTAATTCTTAACAATACAATAGCGATGATTATTATTTTAAAAAATTTTTGTTAGGCTTAACATCGATGAAAATTCAACACGAAGTAGGTTAATAGCGATATACTAATATACTAATTACATGGGATATAATAATATACTACACTAATAATGGATTTTTTTATACTTTTCGGTTATCCGACTTTTCAATTATCCGACCAACCCCAGTCCCCAATTGAGTCGGATAATTGAGGCTCTACTGTAAATAAAATAGTAATAAGTTTAGGAAATTAACATTTGTCTTTAGGACTATATCGTGTCATCGTTAAACTGTAGTATATCTGTCCCCTGTCAACCTTACCGTTAGTTGGTCCTAATCCTTACTTGTTATTAAAATCATTGTTTTGTTCTAATTAGAATTGTACAGTCCTTAATTTCAATAACATACACCCAGACTCAATATATTCTGATATATTGGAGTCTCCTCCCTTGTACCTCAACCACAAAAGCCCTTGTTCTGGCTCTTGATTCCTCAAGGCAGCTCAACCCTTTTCAATCCTTTCCTTGAAGTCGACCATCCACAATAAAGGGTAGGGAGAAACAAAAGGACAGAAATTTTAGAAATGAAAGAAGAGGAAGTGTAGAAACAAAAGGTTTAACAAAAATATTGACTGATAAATAAAATGAAAATACAGTGTAGAGCCATTAAGCTGCAGGCCAGTAATCCATGAATTCGCTTAAGCTGTGCAAAAAGCTTGAATCCCAATTTTTTGACACTATGGATCATACGGATCAAGACATGGCATCTCAAACATTTGAGACAGGTGTTGACATGTATTTGATATATTTTGTTATTCTTAAATAATAATTTATTATTAATTTCAAGACTGTTAATCAAAAAACACATTGTTTTTTCATTATTTATTGTACTTTATGCATTATCAAAAAATATTTAAGCCGAGGACTACCTAAGCCGTGGTTAAGCAATTTGGACCCCAATAACTGTGGCTTAATGGCCCTACACTGTATATGTGGCGTGCAGCCACAATGAGCAAATTCAATATTAATTAATATTAATTAATAAAGATAATAACTAAATTTTTTAAAATTGAAAAAAAGTTTACTTTTTTTTTTAATTTCCTTTTTTTAAAGATTTTTTTAATTAGAAAATCTCATACTTCTATATTGTTGTTTCTATTAACTAACTTAACCTCTTCTCAGTCCAATTTTTTTCATCTTGACCATCAAAAAGTATCAATTTTTTTTACTATTGATATTTGATATATAATTAATTTTGATGAAAAATATGCAAAACATTAGCTCCTATACAAGTCAAATCATCAATATCCATCAACAATTTATAAAATTATAACTTCTCACAAACTCTAAGCTGTTTGAAAGAAAAACTATCAGAAACAAATTACAGAGATGCTTTCAGATACCAAAACAAAACTACATTATTGGAACTTAGATATATGTTAAACTATAAGAAAATGCCTTGTTTATGTTCTCCCTTAAAATCATCAAATGCAAACATGTATTTCCTTTAGAGTGTTGAGAAATACAGGTCTCCTGAAACTTATTGTGAAGACAAAAGAAAATTGTGTGAAGTGAAAACAGTTTGAGCTTACGATTTAAGATCAAATCTTAAGCTAAAACTGTTTACTAGAATAAAATGTAGAAAATAAAATATATTTTTACAGAAGTTTATTTTAAATCTTATGTATGCTTTATTACCAACTTAAAAATTTCTTCTAGATGTGGACCCCAAACATTGCTGCCACAAGTCAGCAGGGTCAATTTTTCTAGATCTGGATATATAGCTTTTTTTTTTTTTTACACAGGAAAAATACTGTATTATATTAAAAGAATATTCTCAAAAACAACAATCACCTGAATATGTATCTCCATGTCTTGATCTAGGCGACAATTTTCTTCCAGACATCCATTGTCCTCTGCTATGTGAGGGTAAGCTTGAAGCACTGTTTTCTGATGTCGGCGATGAAATAGATGAATCAGCACTACCACTAGAGTACTGAGCGGATCTAATATGTCGAAATTTTGATACTGGGGAATGGTGCCGATGGCAATGGTCATGGCAAGATTTTTGTGTGGTACCTGTTGAAACTTATTTAAAAAAAAAAAAATATTAAGACCAAAGAAAAATAATTAAAAATTTATTATTATATCAAAAAAATCTGAGAATTGTTTTATTAAACATTATGCATTACTAAAATAAAACTTTTTGTATGCATTTAAAATTTTATTTCTATGTATTCTATTCATAATATGATGAATAAGATAAACTATTCTGTGCCATTAAGTTAGTTTGAAATATAACTGAACATGATAATTTAAATATTATAGAGATAAAATATAAATGCAATGTAATGATTGAGTAACCACATCACTAATAGTTCTAAATAGCCAGTTCTTCTAGTTCTGTTGGTTCTAGGACTGTGGGATTAGGTCCAGATGTCTTGTCAGCACACACAAAATTACGGGAGCTTCTGGACATAATTTTGGCCAACTGTCCAGAAGATGGCAGCATTCCTATATGCAAGGAACATAGATCTAAAATTTACAAAGCTGCCAACAATCTTTTTGGTTTAGCTGATGAGATTATCTGTTCTCTCTCTAGCTGCTCCAATAGTGATGTCAATATATTGAATAAAGTAATCGATAACACAGTGCAGAAATCTCTTTCAGACCCTGTTAATAAATTGGAGATGTAGGTCTCTGAACAGTTGGCTTTATGATTGATGAGAAAATAAACAAACTGGTCAACACTACAAAAAATACTTCTCCAACTAGTCTGCCAACCTCTTCTTATGCAAGTATCACTAGGATTACCACATTCAACACTAAGATAATACAGAACATTGTTCAAAAACAATCCAGTACTAGTGCTAGTGCTCATGCTGTTTTTGTTTATCCCAAGGAAAACATTAGTTTTTCACAAACTGCTATTAGACAAGCTCTCATGGACAACATTAAACTAAGTCAGTTTGGGATATCACAGTTCAGCGTCCAGTCAGGAACAATGGAGTTTGAATACAGTTAAATACAAAGGGTGACAGTGACAAAATGATGGCTGCAATAAACAAAGTTTACACATTAAAAAAGATAAGTTAGACATTATGTACTCTGCAGCCCTGGAACAAAAGGTAATTCTACTAAATGTCCTGGGCAACACTGTCACCAGCATCTTCACTGAGGAATTCTACCACCAGAACACAGCTATCAACAAGACAGTCTTCAGGAATTTAAAAAAGTTCCTGTGTTCTTAACAAAATAAATCACATTATATCAGACACTTCTAGATTGCATGTCATCCTGCAAGTTACACACAGTTTAAGAAACATGCTGATTACATGCAACAACAACACATTAGTGTGCATTGTCGATGACTAAATTCCTTTAACCTGCTGTTACAAATGCAGTGATTATGGTCACTTAGCTAGCAAATGCACAGAAAAACAACATTGTAGCCATTGTATGAGTAACCACAGCTATAAGGTGCTGTATACATAGTGAGGAACCATGCTGCATCAACTGTGTAAAGGTCAACAACACTTTACCTGATGGGAGCAACACAAGACTGCACATAATGCTTTCTCTCAAAAGTCCTCTATTACCAAACACATGAAAATACAAGCTACCATTAGAACAAACTATGAATAATACACCCACATACAACACTAACATAGGTAGCTATAAGATCATACAAATTAATGTACAGAAATGCAAAGCTGCCTGCTCCCTCCTCACCCTCATGTCCACTACACATGATACTGACAATCATTCTCCAAGAGCCCTTTACCATTAACAATAAGATAGTCAGGTTCAATGACTAGAAAATCTTCCCAGCCCAGGATCCTGGCTACTGCACCAAGGCTGGTATCATCATAAGAAACAAGAACATTACTGCCTGCTTTGTTGCCCAACACACAACCAAATAATAACCATAGTTTGCATTACTGACAACAACATTCACTTTCATATTTGTTCTGTCTACATTCCTGACACAGCAGACATTGAGACAGCCATTAAGGATGTACACCTCCTCAACACATACAAAGACAAACCTATAGTAATTGGAGGTGATTTTAATGCCAAGTCTGTAACTTGGCTTAGCCATATTGAAGACTCTAGGGGGTACCATAATCAATGAGACCATGGCCCAGCATTACCTTACTTATCTGAACACAAGCACCCTTCCAACCCTACTCTTGTACGAGAGGAAGTTGGATCGATCAATTTAACTTTAGATAACAAGCACATTGCCCCTAGGGTTGAACACTGTTACACTTCTTACATAGACTCTGCCAGTGACCAAAGGTACAGTACATATTCATAAACATTCTTACTTCTAGTAATACTTGTACTGATAGTTTCCACTATACACACACTAACTGGCAGTACTTTTGTGACATTTTCAGGAATACCTGGCCTGGCACTCCTCACCACAGTCACTACTGTCAGGATATTTTAGATGTTCTGGTCACTAGATTCACTGAAACAATCACTTACTCTTACATCGCTGCCTCCAAGCTCAGACAAAGAACACACAAAAAGGTTCCTTGGTGGATTGCTGAGCTTGACAACAAGAAAAAACAAGTTAGAAGAATAAGGAAGCATCAAACATTCAGTGAATGATACAGGAAATACTTACATCTTTTTAACCTCTCCTATCTGGCCTGTTTTTTGTACATTTCATCGGAATTATTTTGCAGCCTACAGCATGTGTTATAATGTTATACTGTGTATAAGGGTCCCTCCTTTTTTCACCTATGTCTTCTCACGAGCCATGTTATCCTAATTGTCACTATAATCTCAGGACTGAAGAGAGGCATTAAGCCCAAAATGCATATCCTTTCCTATTAATAAAACGACCTTTTTCCACTAAAAGTTTTCCTGTGTGATTTTTTCTCAACAGCAACCTTATGCTAAGAAAGTACATAAATAGGGAGGCAGTTTAGAAGTGAACAGGACCCTAACATTAGGCTTCACTAAGAGAGCAGTACAGACAAACACAATGCTTACAAAACCCTTATTAACAAAACCAGAATGAACAGTTGGAAAGACTATTGTACCAACACATGTATTCACAACCTTCGGTTAGATCATCACTACTTAGTTTTCAAGGAAAAATGCCAACTCCACACCCCCTCCACTATTCAGCTCCCAGACGGACACTACACAAACAATACTGAAGACACTATCATTCACATTCTCACTAGCTTATATCCTTCTGAAAACCTACTTGAAGATGACAGTACTCAAGCTGCTAACACAAGTTTGACACACACTCCTCCTAAAACCAACAATGACCACAGCTTCACTTACAATGAGATTTGTAATGCCATCTGCTCACTCAATGACAACAAAACCCATGGCCTTTATGGCATAACCACTAGGATGATAAAACATACATTTGAGGCCATTCTGACAGCTTTTGTTATTCTCTTCAACATCTGCCTGAACACTGACCTTTCTCCTAGTCAGTGGAAAAGGGCTAGTGTCAAACTTATCCCTAAACCTACCAGTGCTAACACTTACAAGAAATGCAGATTGATCTGCCTTCTCCCTACTTTGGGAAAAGTGTTAGATGGTCTCATGATTACCAGGATTACTCGGCATCTATGCAAGTGTATGTAATATATGTATGTATGTCAAGTGTATGTGTGTGCACCTGTGTATGTGTGTGCACCTATGTAAATGCAAGGATCCTGCATGAGAATCAGTTTGTCTTCTCAAAAAACAAAGGCACAGTAGATGCCATTAAACAAGTCACTCATTATATCCACCAGACTAAGCAAAACAACATACACACCGCTGTCATCATAATTGACTTTAGAGGTGCTTTTGATCATACCTGGTGACCTTTTATCTTGCATATCTTACATGATCATCACTGCCCTCAAAATATTTACAAACTTCTTTAGTCTTATTTTACTGACAGGAGTGCAGGTGTTTATACAACTCAACATAACATTGTCCCAATCACTCAGGACTGTCCAGAGTAATCCAGGTTTGGTCCTGGCTGTGGAACGTCGCCTGCAACTTTATCCTGCACCTTAACAACACCCTGCTTCCTGGTTTCTGCATCCAGGGCTATGTGGATGACACTATAATTTTAGCTTTTCACAGGAACAGTGATTGCTTACAGGACATATGAAACAACATTCTCAAAACAATTCACCAGTGAAGCATTGCACACAGGCAACCCATTAACAGAGACAAATGCAAAAGTATGATTGTTGGTAGGGACACTCCTTTTGTCAGGAAACTGACCATGCATTTAGCAGTACATAGTATAAAGCAGACAAAGTAAATTAAATATTTAGGTGTTATTCTTGATGAGAAGCTTAACTTCACACCCCACATCAAATATATCACAAAACAAAACTAAAATGATGACCTTGCTAGTACAGTAGAGCATCGGTTATCCGAAACGTCAGTTATCTGAAAGAATTCCAGTCGGCAAATTTAAATTTTTGCTAGTGCTGTGGCACTGCAATCTTTGGCTATATCTTGGGCAACTCAATATTTTTTTTGTTGGTGTGTGTGTTTTAGCTGGCAGCACTGGCACTTTTGTGTGGTGTTTTTCTGGGAACTGTGTGTCGTGCTGAATTGAACGTTTTTGATACTAGATTAACTTCTAAAGTATAATTTTTTTTGTTTTTATATTTTTCAATATATTTATTTTGTTTGTAAAAAATAAAGAAATAATTTTTAACGATACAATAGCCATGATTATTATTTTAAAAAGTTTACGTTAGGCTTAACATCAATGAAAATTCAACGCGAAGCGACATGCAACGGAGAAAAATTTCAACATGGAATAGGTTAATATATTTTTTCGTACGTAATTGGTTATCCGAAAAATAAATTATCCAAACAACCCCAGTTCCCAATTGATTTGGATAAATGACGCTCTACTGTATTTCCAGAAACACTTGGGTCTCAGCACTACCAAACTCATTTACAGGGGTGCCATTCAACCTGCCCTCCTTTATGCCGTTCAGGTCTGGGTTCACATGGCCACCAAAGTACACAACATATGTAAACTGTTACCTGTCCAGAGAACTACTGCTCTCTGCACCTGCTAGGAGTATAGGAATGTATCAATGTATATTGATAACGTTCTATTGATAATGTCAGATTTGATCCTATAGATTTTGAAAATAAGAAAATCACTTGGAAGGAAAACCTCACCAACATGCCCTGGCAAAAGTATAGTGACTCAGATGTTGCTAAAATTATTAAGGAAGGTAAGATACCTTCTAGTCTATTTCTGCTTGATGACATAAGAAAATTTGGCATAGATAAAGGAACCTGCGACTATCATCCCTCTAATCAGCTTTCCTCTGACGTTTACTTCAAAGATCCAAAGGATCACCTGATGTTTAGAATTTACACTGACAGCTCCAAAATGGGTGAAGAGGTGGATGCTGCATTCATAGTTTACTCTGCTTTAGGTCAAGAGCTTACTCAAGGACGCTTCAAATCAGGTCCACACTGTTCAATTGCTCAGGCAGAAACATTAGCTATTTATATGAGCTTGATCCACATTAGGCATAGACAGGACAAAAGATACTTTGTACACTACTGCATATGCTCGGATAGTAGGGTAGCTTTACACATGATATCCAGGTCCGATAGCTGTTTTAAACTTGTGAATCTCATAAGTTTGAGGCAATCACATTCTTAAACACTTAAATAACAACATTAGAATAAATTTTCAATGGGTCCCAGGTCACATGGGGGACCTTGGAAACAAGGCCGCTGACAGTCTTGCTAAATCGGCAGCTGAGTCTACAGCCACTAGCATTTTCAGTTACATTCCTATTTCTTTCATAGTGTGTGGTTGCAGCTTTCCGTCTTATATATATATATATATGTTTTTTTTTTTTTTTTTTGGCTATTTTTCTGCAGTGGGGAAAAAGAGTTGGCAACCTGTCAAGTGTAGAGGAGGGTATTTAAGATGACGTTGACTGGCTATGAGGCCTATTCAGGGGATCGACGAATTGTACAGAGCATTGGTTTTTTTCGAGGACAGTTTCAGGTGCGTGAGGTGCAACACAAATTGGATTCAAGATCCATCGACAATTTTTATCTCGGATTTTTGCCTTTGGATCTCACATATTATTTAGTGCCCTTCAAGTGATGTGTGTTGCTGAATATCTATATGGAACCATTGTCATACATTGAGAAGGATTCTTTTCTACTGTGGTTTCTTTGTTCCTGCAAAGAATTGAAATACGGCGTGTGAACTATCTGTGACTATAGTATTGTAACAGTGAGAACTTTTAGTGCGTGTAGAATTGTATCTTGTGGACCTAGATATAATTGTACAGATACCTATATATTTTTGTTGTTTGTATAAACTTATTGTTAAATTGCCTCTTTGTGTCTCTTCCTCACGTGGTAATTCATCTACACCTACAATTAGTGAGAATATTAAGTCTTGCGATTTTCCACATCTGGCGTCCGCGACAAAATTACCATGTGGTCTATAATGGAAACAAAGACGGCAGATCATTTAAGTGACAGCACGCAATCTGAGTCAACCATGAACATTCCAGGAAACCATGACCCAGCAGCAGCAACCCCAGTCGTTACGGGATAACTGGGGATGATTCCGACATTCTCAGGTACTTCAGTAGATAATGTATCTGTTATGGACAAAGTGATTAATACGAGCATTATGAATAATGCCCGGGCATTATAAATAATGACCAACAAAATCGGGCATTGTAATAAATTTCAATAATTTATCAAATTGACCGGTCATTATGAATACTGCTACCATCTAGTCGGGCAAAGTGATAACTTAATAATACGTTGAGGAGTGATCATCCGACATACGTTAGCCAATCAGAACTTGCATCTTACTTGCTCATGTGTATTGCATTTAGTACTGAATTTTAAATTTATGTGACTAGTAGTTAATCTTTCTTCTTTGACAAAAGTAACGATCATGGAGGAATCATTAAGTGTTATGAATAATCGCTTCAACAACCGATTAAACGAGTTAATAGCAGAAAAAGGTGACAACAATCAAATTTTTACAAAATCAGCATATTTGTCAATGATACAAACAGTTAGAGTCAAAAATGAAAGTTACTTCTAAGTTACCGGAAGAATATCAGCGTTTATGTAGATATGACGTTATATCTATCGGAAATTTAGAAAAAATTAATTATGCCTGTAAAAGAAGGCAATGCGATTAAATATTACGTTCACACGGAAGAAATATTTCAGATATTGCACGATGCCCATATTGCTATTAGACATGACGGTAGAAACCGCATGGAAAAAGAATTAAGTACGAAATATAAAAAAATTACAAGAGAGATGATCATAATTTATTTGAACTTGTGTGAAATTTGTCAGAAAAAAAGAATGTTCCTAAAAAAAATCTAAATCAGGATGTTATTAGTATTACAGAATTGGTGAATGAAGAAGAAACAATCCAAACAATTGATCCAAAAATAGAAGAAAAAATAAGAAGTGTGTCTAAAACAAGGGCTTTGTTTAATCTTAAAAAGCATGCAGAAAAAATGATTAATACATCAAATTCCAAATACACAGCAGCCAATGTTGGTGATACAGTAAGGATTCGTGTATCTGATGTAGATCAAGCCCGCAGTGATGGAAAAAATATTTTAGATGTCGTTGTTGCGGTTAAAGATAAAAACCTTTACAAACTGGGTACCAGTTTGTAAAGGTTTTTATCTTTAACTGCATATTATCTTTAACATGGCATATTAAATCTATTATATTCCAGAAACCAATTTGCTGTTTGTAAAGAAAACTTCATTTCTGTTGGAGATGTACCAGGTGCAGAAATTTCGCTTAGAAAATGTGCAAGAATGTCATCGATTTCTGAAGGCCACAACTATAGTTGATGCTACTGAAAAATTGAAAATCTAATAGATGCAAATCCTACCAAAGAAAAAAAAAATTATGTACAGTAATTCCAAATGTCATGAAAATCTTAATTGCTCAAATAAATAAACTAAAAAACATTTAATTTTTTATATAATTTATACCAAAAATTGTTAATAATACTTTTCGTTAATATTAGTTTAATTAATATAGTACTTTGATATAATTTACAAAAAATAAATATTTCTAAATGAAATAAGTGGAGTTTTTTAATCAAATTTAAAATTCTGTACTAAACGCTGTAAGATACGCACACGCAACTCAGCGTGCTGATTGGCTAGTGTATGTCAGATGATCACTCCTCAACTTATTATTATCACTTTGCCCAACTAGGTGATAGCAATATTCATAATGACCGGTCAATTTGATAAATTAATCAATATTTATCACACTGCTTGCCCTATTTAGTCATTATTCATAATGCCCGGTCATTATGTATAATGCCCGATTAATCACTTTGTCCATAACATATCCATCAAGCAGTTTTTTGATATTCTGGAGGAAGTGTCAATGATCGCCGGGTGGACAAGCAGAACTCGCTTAGCTGTAGCCCAATCATGCTTGAAAGGAGAACCTTTCGGCCTGCTGTTGGACTTACGGGAAGTGTACCGAAACGACTGCAACAGAATTAAGATGTCTCTACTAGGTAGCTTCCACAGACAGAAGTCGACTGATGGAGGCACATTGAAGGACTTCATCAACATAAGACAGAAACGTAATGAGTCAGTGGGTGAGTATAAGGTTAGATTGTGTATATCGTTTGAAAGAATGGTCTGTGCAAACCCACACATGGCCACGTTGAGAAGTGAGATGTTAAGCAATCAATTCATCCGAGGGATAAACCCAGACTTAAGAATGAAACTGTTAGAGCGCGAACCAAAATCATTTGATGAGGCGATTGAATTAGCCGAGAAATTGGCAAAAATCGAGCAAGCCTGCGGGCTCAAAGAAGTTCAGGTAGGCAGTGTTGTTGTACCACCTCACAAGGAATCAACTTCCCCCGATAAGAGTATCATAGCCGAATCCGAAGTTGCGGCTCATTTAGCTAAGTTGAGGAGACCGTATCACAGCTGTCTCAGGCTGTCTTGGGATTAACTGGTGGGCCAGTTGAACACAACCCAACTAAGGCCAAGGTCATACCTGGTCAGGATAGGAGATGTTTTGCCTGCGGAAGTAGGGACCATCTATGTGCCAACTACCCGAAAAATTTAAACTAGAATGGAACTACCGTGGCAGCCAGGATGGTGGTTCCGAAGTGAATATTCAACTGGCAAGTGAACCAGATATTAATAACCACAACCCCCCGTTCATTTCCGGTGAGATCAATGGCCGTGCACTGAACTCATTATTAGACACCAGTGCGGAAGAATCGCTTATAAATCGTTGTGAACTGGATCACCTAAAGGGCAGCTCCCTTAATACCAGCACTGTTAATGTATGGGTGAAAGGGGTGTCAGGTGGTGTTATGAAAAGCAATGTAGAATTATTAACTAATGTAAGGTTGAACGATAGGGCATTCCCCGTGAAATTTATCATGGTGGATTCTGTAATTTTGGTGGGTAATCAGGGCATCCTTGGTATGGATTTCCTGCATGCTTACCCAGAAATGTTAATTAAAATTGCACGCCTCATGACTAGAGGGGACCCTCTGGCTGAGAAAAATCTGGTCTTTGCACTTGCTTCTCTTCGTGAAGCACCCAAGCCACCAAACCTCACTATGCAAATTGACTTGACTCACCTCCCTCCAGATCGGGTTGTAGGGGTACAGCAGATCATCAAAGACTTCTCTGATATCTTCAATAAGGCGGTTGAAGAACTAACAGGTACCACTAAGTATATCCGTGACTTTGAATTGTGCACTAGCACCCCAATATATACTCGACAATACCGTATCCTGCATACCTTCTTATCGAAATTAAAAGAGAAAATCCAACAGTATTCAGAGGCTGGCATCATTGAACCATCACTATCCGAGTGGAACTCCCCGATACACATTATCCCAAAGAGCAGTGGGGAAATCCGGATTACCCTGGACTTGCGGAAGGTCAATGAGGTCACCAAGGGACAAGATTTTCCCTTGATGAGAATCAACGATATTTTAGCCCAGCTGAAAGGAGGAAAGGTGTTCTCTGTCCTGGACCTAAATTCTGGCTATTTTCAGATACCTGTGGCCCCCACCTACGTGAAGTGTTTGCCTTCACGACCCCTTGGGGTAAGTATCAATTATGTCATATGCCCCAAGGGGGGAAGAACTCAAGACGCTATTTCCAGAGTGAAATGAATTCTTTACTCTCCAAACATGTGGGAGTAAATTGTTTTGTATTCCAAGACGATGTAGCCTTATTTTCTGAAACTATGCATGATCACCTGGAATTGCTGAGAGAGGTACTCGAGCCTTATCAGGGAAGCTGAGCTAGTTTTGCGACCCTCAAAGTGCAAGTTTGCCGTGACCTGTCTGGTATCTGGGTCACATGATTAACGAGAACGGGGTGACGCTGGATCTGGATAATATAAGTGCCTTTTTAAAGATACCACAACCCAAGACAATGAAAGAAGTAAGATCCTTCTTGGGAGCCCTAAGCTTCTACCGCCCCTTTATATGAAACTTTGCACACATTGCCCTGCCACTCACCAAATTAACCAAGAAGGGGTGCCAGTTCCAATGGTTGGGGGAATGTGAGGATAGTTTACTTAAGTTAAAAAAATACTATCACTACTCCTCCGACGCTGAAACACCCAGACTTTTCATCTGTGTTTCATCTTCACACCAATGTGTCTGAACTTGCCGTGGGGGCTGCATTACATCAAGCATGTGGGGACCAACTCGCACCCGTTGGTTTCTTTAGCAAAAAACTCCACGGTGCAGAACTCAACTATTCCATCGTGGAGAAGGAGTGCCTTGCTTTACTATTGGTCTTCCATCATTTCCGGTTTCTGGTCCTAGGCAGACCAATAATTGTGCATTCGGATCATAAGCCACTTGTGTTCCTAAAAGACATGAACAATCATAATTGGCGACTCATACGATGGGCTATTGAATCGGCGGAGTACAACATTAAGATAGTGCACATAAAAGGGAGCAAAAACAAGGTGGCCAACTTACTTTCTCGTGCTCATAACAACTGTAAAGATCAGCCTGAGGAGGTGGGGGTGAATATTAATGTGGTGTCACCACTGCCAGATGACAATGAGAAAAGTATAGGTGATTTGGTAATTGCATCTCAAGAAACTGATGACCATATTTGTTCGACAAAGAGCATGTTATTAAGTAGAGAGGTGACTGGAGTCCCCACTCACCTACATGACTTTAAGATAAGGAACGGGGTCCTGGTCAAGAAAAGAGCAAATTGACTGAGGCGAGCATGTCAATTGCATTTGTGTGGGTGATGCTGCCCAGATCCCTGTAATAAAACACCACCATGAAATAGGGGGGGCATATGGGAATTGAAAAAACACTAAGAAAACTTAGAGACACCTACTTTTTCCCTGATATAAGAACTAAAGTCAAGAACTATATAACGTCATGTGGGACATGCCAGCGCTTCAACTGAGTCACCCATAAGGCCCCTGTCCAGGAAGTGACCCACCCTGATAACCCGATGCAGGTGGTTGCGGTCGACATGGTTGGACTGGTGCCCGAGTCCCGGAAAGGGAATTGATATATCATTGTGTTCATTGACATGTTCACAAGATTCGTCAAAGCAATCTCAGTACCTGAGATATCATCCAAGACAATAGCTGACTCGTTATTTGAGAACATTGTGTCGTTACGGTGGGGGGGCAGACCCTCATCTCTGACCGAGGGTCAAATTTGACCTCAAAACTAATGACCGACGCATGCAGGTTACTTGGCGTCGACCGTAAGACAACCACTGCATATAGACACACATCTAACGGGACTTGTGAAAGAGCCAACAAGTCAATTATCAAGATGATCGCAAAAATCTTGAATGGTGATTATGCCGACTGGGATGAGTACATCCCTGCCGCATTATTGGCATACCGTAACACCATCCACGGGTCGGCAAGAGAAACCCCAGCTTTCCTAATGTACGGTTTTGATCCAGTGCTCCCAGGTGAATTGAGGGTCGAAGATCCGGAAGCAGGCAGTGGAGGGATCATAGAATATCGTGAGAAGCTGATGAGCAAACTTAGGGTCTGCTGCAGGGCTGCTGACAAGTTTAGTAAGATGCAGCTAAGAGCCAAACGGGGGTACTGGAACAAGAACTAGAAGTTGAGAAAATT
Source organism: Centruroides sculpturatus (assembly GCF_000671375.1). Lineage (NCBI taxonomy): Eukaryota > Metazoa > Arthropoda > Arachnida > Scorpiones > Buthidae > Centruroides > Centruroides sculpturatus. Next base: position 95,417 of record NW_019384361.1, on the reverse strand, counting down.
TAAAGTGGGGGACCTGGTGCTGGTGAGAAGACCATCAAAAGTTCATCATAAAAAGTTTCCCCCATGGTATTTGGGCCCTTTCCGTGTGGAACGCATACTCAGCAACATGGTAGTCAAAGGAAAAAAATTTGAGAAACGAACAGACCATCCATATTGACCGCTTAAAACCGTTCTTTGGACCAAGGAACAACTATACACCACCTAGAAAGAAAAAAAGGTCAATCAAATGGACTGAGGGTGATTGTGATTGTGAGGATAATGAAGAGGTTGACTCTTGCCAAACAAGTCAACCAATTCAATACTACAGCCCTTATGCCGATGACCCACCTCAGACCTCGGAGACCTGCACGACACATCGGAAAGTCAAGATCAAGTCCATGCAATGCAGCAAAGGGATTATCCCTATAACTTAAGACAGCGACAGGTCGATTATGTCACCTTAAATTGAGGGTACTAAATGTAAATAAAAGAAAATTTAATAAGGGGTTTTCCTTTAATTCTATTTCTTTGGGAGGGACTATGTGTGGTTGCAGCTTTCCGTCTTATATATATATATATATATATATATATATATATTTTTTGGCAATTTTTCTGCAGTGGGGAAAAAGGGTTGGCAACCTGTTGAGTGTGCAGGAGGGTATTTAAGATGACGTCGACTGGCTATGAGGCTTTTTTCCCTTTTTTTTTCGAGATATCAATGAATTGTACGAAGCATTGGTTTTTTTCGAGGACAGTTTCAGGTGCGTGAGGTGCAACACAAATTGGATTCAAGATCCATCGACAATTTTTATCTCGGATTTTTGCCTTNTTCGAGATATCAATGAATTGTACGAAGCATTGGTTTTTTTCGAGGACAGTTTCAGGTGCGTGAGGTGCAACACAAATTGGATTCAAGATCCATCGACAATTTTTATCTCGGATTTTTGCCTTTGGATCTCACATATTATTTAGTGCCCTTCAAGTGATATGTGTCGCTGAATATCTATATGGAACCATTGTCATACATTGAGAAGGATTCTTTTCTACTGTGGTTTCTTTGTTCCTGCAACAAATTGAAATACGGCATGTGAACTATCTGTGACTATGGTATTGTAACAGTGAGAACTTTTAGTGCGTGTAGAATTGTATCTTGTGGACCTAGATATAATTGTACAGATACCTATATATTTTTGTTGTTTACATAAACTTATTGTTAAATTGCCTCTTTGTGTCTCTTCCCCACGTGGTAATTCACCTACACCTACAATTAGTGAGAATATTAAGTCTTGCGATTTTCCACAATAGACATGCACATCAAGAAACAAATTTCCATTCTCTGGAAAGACAATTGGGATCACGACACCATGGGTAGGCTCACCTATACTTTTATTCCCAGAGTCAACACTATTGTGACCCTTCCACACTTTTCCTCTAACTTCACCATTACTCAGCTTCTTACAGGCCATGGCAACTTTAAACACTATCTGCATAGGTTAAACCTTTGTGACAGCCCTCACTGTGAATGTGGACTGCATGAGAACTGAATGCCTATCCACTTAATTTTCCATTATGATAGATACACGAACATTAGGGATAGCTCAATAAGAGCAGAAATTTTAGAGAGATACAACTCACCTTGCACACCACAACAACTCATTCAGACACATACAATGTCCTATCACTTACTTTCATTCATATCCCACAGCAAAGCCCTTGTGGTCTCCCTTCCTGATGGCACTCACAACATACAGGTTTCCTCATTTCATTGTATAGTTCCAGTTAACGTTAATTTAATTGTACAGCTAGTTCTTTTCTGTTGTGTATCTTCCATTGTTCTTCATGTTGTCTTTAGTCTTCTTGTAAGCAATGAAAAAATTAAAAAATAATAATAATAAAATTAAAATAATTTGCATCTTGCTCGTAAGTCTTTTGTCGTTGCATGCTCTAGCCTGTCTGGTTGTTGTCCTTGTCACTATTCTTATTTAGTAATAAGTTAACTTTGAGTTACTAAAACTAGTTTCAAGTTGGTAATAAGTTAGATTTAAGATAGCTATTTAATTTTAAATTACCAGTATTCTCTTAGTTGTTTCAGTTAGATTATTCTGCTTCTTACATGGCTTACTAGCTTAGTTTCTGTATTATCTTAGTATTCATTTGAAGCCTTTACTTTAGTTTTAAGCTTTAAACTTTACTCTGTTTAGCTTTTATGTAGCAGTACTACTTATTAATGTATGATTACATTCAGACTCTTTTAGACCCACAGCTTTGCAGCCTAAAAACTGCATGCCAACTTTAATCATAGAGGGAGTTGTATCCTTACGTACACTGCTCAGAGGAATCCTTCCTTTCTCTTCTATCTCCTTACCCTCCTCCTTCCCTTCCCCTCTTCCCTCCCCTTCTTCCACTGGCTAAAAACTTTGTGTACAGCTGTTGTCTTTTGTTAAAATAAAAATAAAATAAAATAAAATAAATCACATAACTAATTCAAAATTATTACAAAAATATTTTTGATATCATTATTTGAAACTTACTTAAATTATCAAAACTTGAACTAAATTTACAAAAACCACAATTCATGCATTGATTTTACTTTTATATTTACCTTTATTTAAATCTATTGATAACTGTTAAATATCATGCACAAATGATTATTATATGGCTATTGATAAATTATTATAGTTATATGCTGTTATATTGAAAAAATAGTTGTTATATTCGTATGGAATATGATAAATACAACAAAAACTATTACTGTGCTATTGCACAGTAATAGTTTTTGTTGTTTTAACCTACAATAATATTGTTAAAACACTCGCATATTGAGTTTGAGCATGGGTGATACGTGGTAGTCATGTTGTGTATTATGTATAGGAGTTTGCATGCTTTCTGGAACAGCTTAGAAGTGAAATTACTTCCATGGTCTGATATAATAACTTTGGGGCACCCATACTGATATATAATTCGGTCAAATATTGCATTAGTTATCGACCTAGCAGATTGATCGCTTATAGAGATGATTTCAGCATATCTAGCGAATATATCTATAATAGTGAACAGATATCTGTTTCCTTAGGGGTCACATGAAGTGGGCCAATGATATCAGTTGCAATCTTTTCAAATGGGTACTCAGTGATCTCCATTTCTTGATATGGAGTGCGGCGGCAGTGTAAGTTAAATTTCTGACAAATTATGCATTCCTTGATGTAACATCGAATGTAGGCATATAGGTCATGGATGTGATAATGGCAGTCAATTAAGTTGCAAGTCTTTTCAATGCTGAAATGATTGGCAATATTCGTATCACAAACGGCTTTAATAACGTCCTTTATCATGTTTTTACCAACGCACAGTGTCTCCATTGGCGTAACACATAACGTCCCAGTTTAACATGTACTAATATGCCACCCTCTAATTGGTATTCGCATGGGATGCCTTCGATAATTACCAGAGGTTTAGCATTTTGACTCACACGACTACCCTTCATTTTCTTGAGGAACTCATCCTCATCTCGCAAATTTACTATCTTCTCCCAAAATTTCTTATCAGTAGTATTCATATTACATGTTGGAGAGGGCTCTGGTTTGAGTTTCAGGCATGAGAGCCAGTCACCAATCAGGTTTAGTTTACCTTTTATGTGACTTATGATATAATTGTAATCTAAGAGCTCCATTGACCAATGCATCAGTCTTTTATTACAATTCTGCATGTTTTTTATATAAGCTAAGGCAGTGTTTCTCAAACTTTTTTGTCTGGTGGCACACTGAAATTATTAAACAAAATTCATGGCACCCCTATTATTTTTATTATGATTATGTTTTTTTTTTTTTTGNTACTTTTTATTTTTGCTTTTTTACGGTTAGTAAAGATATGAAGGATGAGAAGTCTTTGAAAAAAATAAAAGTTTTTTAAAGTAAGTAAGTTTATTTCCAAACAACACAAAAACATTTAAAACAAAAGTTATTATTATAAAGGTATCTGGTGATAAAATGTGAACTTAATGTGAAGTATGCGCCTGATGGTGTTTGTATATTTCTTTGATATTAAGTTGTGTTTTTGAGAGACATACCATCATCTCATTTTCAAGGGCCTTTAGTTTTTCTCTCTTCTTTGTTTTAATATTTACGATTGTAGAGAATCCCACTTCACAGAGATACGATGTGGAAAACTGCAATAAAATATTAAGTGCTTTGAATCCTATATTGGGATGTTCCTTCATAATTGTTATCCAAAATGAATTCAGACTCATTTCTGAATGCTTCAATCTTAACGTACGATCGTTACCTATATCAATTAATTCTTCGGCTTCTGCAAGACTGAACTTATTTCTAATGTTGTCTCTATAAAAGGATTTCGAATCCAGTAGTACAAATTAACTTATATGTCAGGTAAATAATGGTTAATTTTTTCTTCTAACGGCATTAAATGACAGTAAATAAGTTTTTGCTAATTTGTATTGTTATATTTTCCTTTGGCAACTTGAATAAACATTTCTACATTATTTGCATTTACTTTTATCTTCCACATTTTTATTTTATCTTTAAAAGCTTTAATTTTATCTACAGATATTAAAATATTTTCATTTCTACGTTGCATGCTTGAGTTTAACTTGTTCAGGTGATTAAATATGTCTGTTAAATAAGCTAGTTTGGAACACCCAAGAATCATTTTGTAATAATACACAAAATTCTGGTTTGTTTTCATGTTGAAAAAAATATTAATATTTCTTCTTTAGGTTCAGAAACACGATTTAATATGCAACCTTTTGAAAGCCATCTCATTTCGGTATGAAGAAGCAGGTTATTATGATGAGATTGAATCTCTTCACATAGTTTTGAAAATATATGTGATTTTAATGGTCTAGCTTTGATATAATTAACCATTTTAATGATTTCTTCTAACACTCTTTTGAGTTCAGAGCCTATTGTCTTTGCTACCAATGATTCATGATGAATGAAGCAGTGAGTTGTTACAATGCTTTCGTTTCGCTTTCTAGAGTATGAAACAAATCCTTTTATAGTTCCAATCATTGAAGGGGTGCCACTTGTGCATACACCCACGCAAGATTTCCAAGATAGACCATTTGTATTAAAATATGTGTTCATGATATCAAAAACATTTTTTCCCGTAGTAGTTTTTTTCAAATTCCTTGCAGCATAAAAATTCTTCCAAAATTTCATCATCTTCAATAAATCGAGTGAAGGCAAGAAATTGTCCTTTACCACCGATATCAGTTGACTCATCCAACAGCAAACTAAATAATTTTGATTTGATTATTTTATTTATAACTGATTTTTCAATATCACTAATACGTCTACTCATAGTGTCATTTGACGAAGGAATCATTTTTATTTCTTCTTCTGCTTCAGCACCAAAAATTGTTCTCACAATTGCTGTACAGGCTGGGCAAATCAAAGTTTTGCCAATAGTATAAGGCTTCATTTCTCTCGTGACTATTTCTGCAACTAAATAACTGGCTTCTTGAACGCGATCAGCAATTGTATATTTTTTTACAAAACTTTTACTTTGTTTTTCTTGTAATTTTATCAGATCTTTGAAATATTCAAGAGGTTTATAGACAAGTGATCATGTTTTGTAGAGAAGTGTCGCAATAATTTACTGGGAATCATAGCTTCATTTGATAAAATCAAACCACACATAATACATTTTGGTCTGGGAATTAATTTATCACCACACCAGGTAAATCCCATTTTTAGGTAACTGTCTTGATATAAGCGAGTTTTTACATTATTTTTTAATGCAACATTTTTACGACAACTTACTGTTTCTGTTTCTTTTGTTTCAATAGTGCTTGTTTGTTGCTCAACGTTAAAAATAGTCAAATTTTCACTAATAGAGCTCTCAATTTTTGATGATTTACTAATAGTGCTAATTGATTCCTTAGTTTTGCTACCAGTAACCACTTCTTGATCATTAGAATCTTCACGTTTTCTTTTTTTAATGAAAAAATTATTCATGATATTGAACTACATAATTAACTTCAATATTTTATTATAAAATTTAATTACAAGTTAATAATTTATTTTTTCTTGCTGCAAAGAAGAAAGAATGTTTGTATATGATGCTTTTTCGTTTTTGTCTGAACATATAACAATAATAAAAACAACTACTTACTGCATTCAACACATTTATATTGCACTTCTACTCATTGCAGGAACAGAAGAACAGACAACTAGTAACTAGTTTGTTTTGTTTCTAGTATTCACGTGTTGCCAATTACCGAGTCACTGAGACAAGTGGCAACGTAACAAGATTAGTAGAAAAAACCAATATTCACTTTTTTTATAATTGTTTTAATTATTTATTTAATTTAATACTTTAATTCAATTATTTTAAGTAATTTTAATTTAATTATTTAAAAATTTCAGGGCACCCTTGTGGCGTACTTGAAGCACCCTAAGGTGCCGTGGCACCCGCTTTGAGAACCACTGAGCTAAGGGCTTGTGATCAGAGTAAATTTGTACATCCTGGCCTAATATGATAGTTTTAGCCTTCCAGCATTTTAAACCTATGATAAACATTCCTTTTTGATAGTCGAGTAGTTTATTTCAGCTCCATGAAATTTCTTACTAAGATAACCAATTGGCATAAACTTTCCTTCTCTAACCTGACCTAACACTATCCCAGCGCACTGATCAGAAGCATCTGTGTACACGTGAAAGGGGTTGAAAAAATCAGGATGGGCTAGGACCAGGGGGTTGGTGAGTATGGTCTTAAATTTTTCAAAGTTCTCCTGACAACACTTTTCCCAGATGAACCTTTTTCCTTTCTTAGTTAACTCAGTCAATGGAAAGGCTATCTTCGTGAAATTCAGGACAAACTCTCTAAAAAATCCTACCATGCCCAAGAAACTGCGTACCCATTTTAAATCTTTAAGTGGGTTGACATCATGGATAGTGCACATGTTTTTAGGATCAGGGAGTATACCATTATGATTAATAATATGACCCAAGTAACAAACCTCCTCCATAATGAACTTACTTTTCCATGGATGTAATTTTAGGTTGGCCTTATCAAGCAACTAAGATGTTTGTCAATAGATTTAGAAAATAAAACTGTATCATCCTGAAAGATGAAGCAATTTATGCCTACAAATTGGCCTAGGAGGTTAAACATGACATATTGAAAATAACGACCACTATTTCTCACCCCTTGGGTAACCAACACATTTGATACTTTTCCCAAAGAGTTGAGAAGGCATAGATATGGCTCACAGAGGGATGTAATGGTATTTGGAAATAGCCTGACTTTAAATCAAGGACTGAGAAATACTGACTACTGTGAAATCTACTAAGAATTTCATCAACACGAGAAATGGGAAATTCCTGCGGGGGGTGGATAACCTCATTTATCTGTCAAAGGTCTAGAGTCATTCGCAACTCACCTGTCTTTTTTTCTATTATGTGGATCAGAGAGTTCCATTCCGAGGAACTCTCTTCTATGATACTGGCCTCTACATATGAAACAATCAACTTTCTAAGCTACTTCATGTAACCTCTGGGATCCAATACTGATGAGTGTTGGTTGGGTGCTGGGAATCAATGCTGGGTTTGTGAGAGAATAAGGTGGTTCCTGTTAACTCATTGGTAGACCTAGCAAAACAATTGGGATATTTTTTAAATATGTTGGAAAGTCGTGTTGAGAAAAGAGTTCACAAGCCTTCTAAATTTGGTAAACTGACAAGGGTGGAACTGGAACAATCGAACATTGGTTTACAAGAGGTCAGGGATGCTCTGCCAGAAGCTCCCTTTACTTTATTGAGTAGGTTGGGAAGTTTGGTTATAACATCAACACCTAAAACCCCCTCATACTCCAGCTTATCTAGGAAATGCATGCATACTAATGCGAAAAATGTGAATGATTTTGGAATACTATGGTGGCATGGAACAGATGTTTACAATTGTTAATTACCCCATTAATATCTCTTATTCCGAAATTAACATTCTCTAATTTTATTTTCTTTAATACTCTACTAGGGATCGTTTCTAATGGAACCAAATTATATAAGGAATGTTCGGCTCCAGTATCAAGTAGGAACTTCATTGTTCTCCCAAAGATGTGGCCTTCAATAAGAGGGAGGCCTTTGTCAAATACAAGAGTTTGGAGTCAGGTTTATTACGACGTCAGGCACACAATACTGATCCTCAACGTGCTTTTTTACTAGTTTAAATTTCGCCTGTTTCATTTCAGGCAATTCCATGCAATATGAGTTAGGTCACTGCATACGAAGCATGCACTTGGTTGACTATTGTTATGGTTTTCTTGGGTACATAATAGATGGTTAACAGATTCAGTCAAAGCCCTAACTTCACCTTCTAACGTTTTTATATGATCGTTATCCTGGTTTTTAGTAACATTGGATATTATTTTGTTTTGGTCCAAACTATCAGAAGGTGGTTGTACTGCAAGGTTCACATTTCTCCATTCTCTGAAACCATCACAATCTAATTCAATCTATTCTTCAATCTCGGATAACTCAAAAGCCTCATCAAGGGTTTTTGGGTTACGCCTTAGGATATTACTTTTAACCTGGCTGTAGAGTCCCTTCACTAAACATTCCAAAATGACGTTGTCTTGTAAGGAACCAAGTCAGAGCATGATTTTTATTTTACTTTTATTTTTGCTTTTTATTATATTTTGTTTGGGGCTTATGTTTTGTTAGGACGAGGGTTTCCTCACCATTCACCTTAGAAACTTAAAAATAGAAGAGAAACCAACTCACCAACAAGAGAAAAGCGCCGTAGAAAAAACTCACGCACACTTGCGCTCCCGAGCGGAAAAAAGTAAGTCCGCACCGAGAAAAAGGGGGAGACCCCACAAGCACAACTTAGGGACTCGCTAAACCTTAAAGAATAAAAAACATCCCCAAAATTGTCAAAAAGAATAATGTAAAAGGTTAGCGAGTATTGTCGGAAAATAGGCTGCCAGACAAATAGAAAAGTTTATTGTTAGCAAATAAGTATGTAAATGAGGGAAGTGATCGCATTCAGAATTGTGACGTCACCTCACAGTATAAAGACTGAACCTCAAGTGAAGATGGACGAGGTGAGCTTCTGATAGCAACAAGCTTGGTGAGCTTCATAGCAGTGAATGAGAGAGGTGTCTGATAGGATCATATAGTTCCAAGGAGATTTTGAAGTTATTCAATTTGTGGATTGACGAATAAAGTCTTGAGAGTTGAGGAAATAGGTTCCTAGTATATTGAGGTGACGATTAGGACCTTTAATACATAAGAATTATTATTGTATATAAGTTAAGTCTTTGAATTTTGTCAAATTCCAAAGGGGAATAGATTTAAGTTAGAAACTAGATTGATTTGAGTTTTGTCGGGCTGATTCTTATTGATTTTCATTGAATAAATTGTTGTTTGATTTTTACTAAATTTTGTAAATAGTTTATTACTAGAAATTAATTAAATATTTGGTTTGTTATTGACAAACTTTGTCATTATTAAATTTCGGTGCACGCTAAAAGTCCAGGCCTGGCACACTAACGCGAATCCGCGTAAAGTACCTGTTAGGGAACAGCTATTTCCGGCACACAGTTGTGTCGATAATTGTTGGATAAGTCGGAAAAATAAAATAGTACTTTACAGTCTCTTAATATTGTTATTGCCTTTGATAGCTCTCGCAAAAAGGATTCTAGTTCGAATAATATAGTCCATCATTGACTCATTATTCCCATCTAATGTTCATTAGTTGATCTATTATATTCCTCTCCCTTAAGGTTTTTCTTTCGAAACACTTTATAATATCCCTTTTTATATTTTCAAATGAGAATAGATATTGTTCAAGTAAACAGAAAAACATATCCAAAGGCTCTCCCTTCAATTTTGCCTGGAGAACTGCTATCTTAACATCGTCCTTCCATTCCACTAATTTTTACATATTTTCTACCGCCTGGAAGAACTGTTTAATGTTCACCGAATCACCTTGAGTATTTGAGAATGTGGGGATCATCCCCAAAAACCCTTTCATCACCAGGGAAGGACTATATATGGCTCCTTCATTAGGTATAGTGCTCTCTGCTTGACAATTCGTTGCCATAATACAAAAATAGGACTAGTACAATTACAGATGACACAATCATGCTAAAGGTATACAAAATAAGGGACAGCTAATAGGACAGAGACAATACAACAGGCCCAATGAGCCATTAGGGCTGGCATCATGTTGCAGATGCCATTGTGATGTGAGGTGTGAATAGAGTTACAAGATACAACTATATATAAGAAATATCTTCATTTCGCGTGAATTCAGACAGGTTTTTGGGATGCCAGCTATTCTTTGTCCCATTATAAAAGTATAATACAAGCCGTACTACAATTTTTATCGGGTTATCATCATTCTATTTTCACAACACAATCAATTCCTTCAATAATTTTACAATACATATAACTATAATTACACGCTTACAACTAACTACGACTAATTACAACTAAGTGAGGGAGAATTTAAGAATCAGAAACCAATGATAGGATAGAGCAGTGATTCTCAAACTTTTTCGATCCACCGCCCCCTTTGTTCCATAAAGTTATACCCAACGCCCCCTAACCCATTTTCTCTGGTGTGAGAAAAGAATTGGAAATATTCTTAGGAAAACTTTTCTATAAATCTCACACTTTGTGCCCTTACTGTACATTGTTCTCATCATCTGGAAACCATTAAACGCAATGTTTCCTCTTATCAGCCCCAATTTTGCCTTTGGTCACCGTTCAATACCCTGCCTCTATCATAGATCTATTCATCGCGCCAGAAGGG
>NW_019384361.1:75338-83663 GCF_000671375.1 Centruroides sculpturatus | reverse complement strand
TCGGCAAATTTCAAATGTCCGCTAGTGATGTGGCGCTACAATATTTGGCTATGTCTTGGCTACTTTAATATTATTTTTACGTGTTTTAGCTGGCAACACTCATTCGACCATGAAAGGGAGCCAGTATTTAAACAAGGCTTAATTTTCTAATTTTTAACGATACAATAGCGATGATTATTATCTTAAAAAATTTTTGTTAGGCTTAACATCGATGAAAATTCAACACGAAGTAGGTTAATAGCGATATACTAATATACTAATTACATAGGATATAATAATATACTACACTAATAATGGATTTTTTCATACTTTTCGGTTATTTGACTTTTCAATTATCCGACCAACCCCAGTCCCCAATTGAGTCGGATAATCGAGGCTCTACTGTAGTGATAATTTTAAGCTTTAATGGGAATTTCTGGAGTTACTTCTTGTGTTTGTGTTGATCATAAAAGTGTTCTTATATTGTATAATTAATACAATATAAGAACACTATAATAAACAAATATTTTATTATATATATAAACATATAAACAAGATAATTAATTTTCTTGTTTATATGTTTATATTACTGTATAATAAAATATTTATTTCTTCCTTCATATATATATAGTTTGTTATGATCCAGACATTATACATAAAATATGATCTTTAAATCTTATAGTATAAAAATATAATTATTGTATGTTATCTATATCCTGCATGCTATTAAGATATAATTATTTTTAAATCTTAAATTAATAATGTTTCCTTCAATCTTTTCATGGATAAGCTGTATATAATTTTTATTATATGAAATTGAAGCTTATAAGAATTAATTTACAAAGAGTTCTTAAGCTTCTTGTAAGAGTAAAAAATAAAGTTTTCCATTTTGATAAGAATGTTCATTTTCAGAATCTTTATCCAATGGCATATCATCACTGAAGATACAGAAGATATATCTTCACCCAGAAAATATTGTACTTCATTTTATCCAGTATCTTTTCTTTCAAAAAAACCAGTTTACCAAATATCTCTAAATTTAAAGTTTTTTTCCAGGACAGTAGCCCACAGAAAAAATTTGTAAACCCTGTCTTCTTGGGAGCAGTCATCTCCAACTTGCTGTACCTTCCTCACCTGGTTTACAAATGGGGATTCCTGTTCCTATTTCTTGGTTCTCTATATTAGGAGTTGTTTCCAATCTTTTTCATTTATCGACCCCTTTGAGAAAATTTTTTTTATTTATCCTCTTAAATACACACACCTACACACACATGCACACAACTTTTTAATAAATTTTATATATTTGGAGAGTTGAAAATGATGGTGAAAGTATTTAAGAATTTTTAAATGATTATATTCACTAAATAATTAAACAATATTAAAATATATATGCATGTACAATATGTCAGTAATTTACTCATTGACTATCTTTCAAACTTCCATTGATCTGTTGGGAAACCCTGCACCCAGCATTGAATATCTTCATCCTCACAAAAAATGATGCTATGCTATTGTTTAAATCTGAAAAATACTTGAAAAACTGTTTGAAGAAAGTCTAATGTATTAATAATGTGGTGGTACACCAATGTATTTTGTTATATTTTTATATATATGTTTTATATGTGTTTTTCTATTTTCCCTACCTTTGTTCTGTGTTCCTTTGTATACTTCCTGGAACTTTCTTCCAAGTGTGAATGGTGGGTGACCTGGTTAGGGGACAAAGAAAAGAAATAGCCCAGAAGGCAAGAGGGAGATGAGAGGGTCACTTTTGCTTTGGACCTAGAAGAGGGAAGATGTGTCAGAGGTGTCCAGGTCGTTGTAGCATCGACTGGAAAAAGGTCACAAAAAGTTCGGAAGAAAGAAGTATCGTGATTAAGGACATTTGTAGGCTAAAGAACCAAGAAACTTATTCATAGACTCTCACATACGATCCATCCCCAAAAGAAAGTCCAGGATGACGTCATCCAATCACCACCACCTCGATCGCCGATTCGGGTACCCATTCATGCTTGAAACTATATTCCTGTCTCTCATGATCTATCCTTTTCTCTCTCTCTCTTTTTTTTTCTTATTAGAGTAAGTAGGTTTAAGTTAGAAAATAAGTATTTTCTTTGTATTGCGAAAAAATTTGTTCAACTGTGGATCTGAACAGGTGCTGTTTTCTTTTTTTGGAAAATAAGGAATCAGGAGTGTCGGAATCCACAAGAACCTTTCTTGTAGAAGTTTATATGAGAAAAATAAAAGCACGTTTTATTGTTTTAATACCTGCCTCTTTGTAAAAATCAAAACTCACCATGTGCATATGACAACAATAATAAACAAAATGACAGTCTTAATTAATCAGACTATTTTATGCTACAAATAAAAATTAGAAATTAAGTAATTTGGTACTAGAGGTGACATTAAGTGCTATCTCTTGTCAAAATTAATAATTTCTTCTAAATTATATTAAATTATTATGTCTTGAAGAAAAGAACTGGTCAGAAACAGAAGTTGACCCACAACTTCTGCTTACCGTGCAGTGCACTGTTTAGTTATGCCACCTGGACATCCAAGCAACTCTTTGCTTCCAGACATGTTTAAAACCTTTAATAAAACCATCCATGGTTACTCATGGCAGCATAAAATAATACGATTAATTAAGGCTGTTGTTTGGTTTATTGTTTGAAGAAATATTGTATCAGGAACTTGATAATAAAAGGTTGGGTGGGAGCTGTTTTGCTATTCGCCCTGTGGACTATGTATGTTAAGACAAATGTCAAAAATACACAAAAACTTTGTTCAACCCAATATAACCTTTACTTATTAACCATGGCAAATGAGAAATCGATGGAAGCAATGAAGCCTAAAAAGAAGGTTGTAATATTGACAATTGAAATGAAAAGGAACCCATCACAAAGCATGAAAGTGGTACACTTGCTGAAGTTGATGGTGTGCAACCAATTTCATTTCATTATACAGTATTTATATATTTTATTTATTCTCTTCATCAACGTTGCACTATCTGGAACCTGTGACAGGCGCTTGACGCATATATACTATATATCGCTGTTGACAAACATTTTCGAGCGATCCCTTTGCTCTTCTTCAGGTTGACTGAAATTCCCCAGACGGAGTGTATATTATTTGTTGGGATCGGGTGTCGGTTCCGTGGGGGTGGGTCGTTTCCGGCAAGCACGGTTGTATGGTGGGGGAGGAAGTGGCGGGTTGGCGTCCAACAGTGATTGCCAGGCTAGAGACAGGGTTAACTCTTCTTTTCGGTTAACACAGGTGGCCAGCTGGCCAGCATTGTAGATAGCCGTGGCCTCTAGCCACCTGAGATGCTGTTGGTGTGGCATGCTGATGAGAATAGTAGCTTTCTCAAATTGCGCTTCGACTTCGGGATCTGACGCATATGTGGCCAGGGCTGTGGTTAGTCTCCTGTGTCGGATATCCGCTTGGTGTTCACGCAGGCGGGTGTTCAAGGAATGTTTGGTCAAGCCGATATATAGTAAGTCTGCATTCTGTCTGTTGTCTCGGAGTGGAATAGAGTAGATTCCGGGGAGTCTGGTGCGATCGGGAGGGTCTTTATCATTCCGTAGGATACAGAAAATTGTGGGGCATCTTCTGTATTCCAATCATATCCTGTGTTCTCTGGCTATCTTCTTATGCACAGTCTTGAGGTACAGGTTGAATGAGATGGGGACCTGTGTCGGGCTGTCCTGCCGTGGGTTGGCGACATTTCTTCTGGTTAAAGCGTGTTTTTGGCGTTGGTATTGTTCAACTAAGTTCAGGACCCGTGCTCAGTCGCTATCTTCCTGATGCAGGCTAACTTGTTCGTCAGGGCTTGCTTTGTGGATGAGTGTGAGAATGCCCTCTCCACCAGAGCCCTAAAGGCGGCTTGTACGGGAACGGGTCACAAGAATCGGCTGGTATGTACGTGGGGGTGGATGAGGGCTTGTGGTATACGGCTGTGTGGATGGTGGGTCCTACTATTTTTATTCCAACGTCGAGGAAATGGACTTCTTCTGTACTAGCCTGCTCCAGTTCAACAGTCAGGCCAAAAGGGTTGCTGTTGACAGTTCTAATGAAAGATGTCATGTCAGGGACCTCCCTCCATATGATAAGAATGTCGTCCATGTATCTTTTATAGATCAGGATGTTAGGAAGGAAAGGTGGGAGGGCCTTACATTCGAGCTGCCTGACGACCATTTCACAGAGGTGACCCGAGAGCGGGCTACCCGTCGGTACACCCATTTTCTGCTGGTAGATAGTGTCGCCAAACTTAAAAACAGAGTCGTAACACACAAGATGGGCCATTTTGAGTACCTGTTGGTGTAGTGTATGGTCTTGAACTATATTAAATAAAAAATCTCTGAGAGAGCAGAAGGCTGGAGGTAGCTCTATTGAGGGGTACATAGATTTGAAGTCCAGGATGTCTTAAACCTTGGTATTGTTTTGGGTCTAGGAACGGATTAATTCAGTTTCCATTATTGCTAACAAGAAAAATTGATTCAGACTTTGAGTGATTCAAAGTTCAAATGGCCTCCAGGAATAAATTAAATTTGAAGTATGAAGCACCACTGTATATAGTTTCATATATATTTTTCACAGAATCAAAAATGATTAACATTTTTATAGATATTAATAATCAGTTGTTAAAAATTTCTCAGCTATTATTGAAGACATCATTTAGTAAACTTAATGAAATGGACTAAGTTTTTTCATGATAGAAATCTACTTATTTTTTGTTTTAAATGTTTCGAAAAATAACAAAAAATATATGTTAAACTTTTTACCTGAAGACTTAGAAGGAAGCCCAGTGGAATCTTGATGTCCTGCACTTTTTGAAGGATTTCTCAATGGAGATGAGGTTCTGCAATAGTACTTCTTTGGGGAAGAACCCTGTTGAATAAAAGTAAAATCATAATTTATAATTATTGTTTTCCAATTTATAAATTATTCTCTAAAAATTAGTGAAATTTTAGCTTAAATAACAGCTTCAGCTTAAATACTTCTTCAGCATGACATTAATTTATTTAATCAAACATATTAGACTTGTTTTCATAAGTCCATATCAGGTTTAACAAGAAGATCCTGTAAATAAATTAAAGAATCTTCTTGTTGTGATGAAAAAAGTATTTAAGGTGTTGTTTAAACTAAATTCGTTTCAGCTTACAGAGGTGTTTTTTTATTAGTGAAATTTTTATTAAAGTAAAAACTGATGACAATGATGATGATGATGCATTGGCTTTTGGCTTTAAGCATTCAATATGAACAAGATTTCCTAAATATATACATGCATATGAAAATCTGCTATTGCTTATGCCTGACTTTGTGTAAGGTAGCAAGAGAATTTTTGATTTGTAGTTGTTTAGTTACTTATATCATTTTTAATTCTGTTTTGTCTCAGTTATTAATATTTCGAGCTTTGGGAGTTGTGTTAAGTTTCAACTGCTATCTTGACATTTTCCAACTAGAACTTAAAATTTGCAATATTTTGTAGTAAGATTTGAATAATGAAAGGGTATGAGTGAAATGCATCCCATTATTTTTGTGGCGGTACACCATGTTTTTGTAAATAGGGGTAGATATAAGTTTTACTTCTCCTAAATTCCTTTGTCTTTAACGTGTTTCTAGAACTTTCTAACCTATTCTTTTTCTATGGGTGGGGGACCTTTGTCCAAGGACAAAGGGAGAAGACAAAAGGGGACATTAAGAAGCCCTGAGGCCATCAGGAGAACGAACAAGACACTTTGGGGTCAGCGTCCGAGGTAGGAAAGAGGTAGGAAAGAGGAAGGAAAGAGCAGGCTAGAGGTTTGTCGCCTAGTGGGACAAAGTAAAAGAGAAGGCTTGGAAGTGGTCTGCAAACGGACGAAAATTAGAAGGACACCCAGATTAAGACTTCAAAAACGCTCTTGAATTCTCAAGAGACGGAAACGAGAGGAAGAAAATTGATTCAAGTACCGATATAGAGAAGATCGGAGACTCCCAAGTTTACCCGGGTACCCCACAAAATCTGTCCTTTATACTTATCTCTTCTCTTCATATCTCTTAATTTCTTCACCCTTCTTCCTTAGCATATAAGCTAGATTAAGGTAGATTTAAGTAGTTGTAGTATCTTAAACCATAATTTTTTTATTGTCGCGAGCACATGTCTTCTACTTGTGAAAACATAGAATTTTGTCGGACGAATTCAAACTTGTGCATGTACTATAGTTTGGGATCAAGTGTGTTTAGTGTAAACGAACCAGGTGTACGAAGGACTAAGTAGCTGTAGTTGAATAAATATCCTGTTTAATTTATGGTTACTTCTTTGTCATCCTTTTTTGTCCTCCACACCATCACATTTTAACATTTTAGGATTTATTCTTATAGATAAATTTTAGTAGTGAGACATGTTAAGTAAACCTTATTTTTTATAAGCATCTGGAGTATGCAAATCAGCAATGTATAAAAGAACATTTTTCAAATTGACATAGCGAGCTAGCTTTCACCTCATGTGTAGATGTTGAATTGTAAGTCATTGGTGCTGATTAAGGGATTTTCTTCTACGTTCTTTTCCCTGATTGGATTAACTGTCCAAGATTTTGGAATAATTATAATTTATAATTTTTACTAATAATCACTTTATTTGTTATACTATATTTACTTGTAAGATGATCTCACATATAAAATGAGATGTGACTTTAAAGATCAAAACAAAGAAAATTAGATATATTAATATAACTCTAATCTTATTTTGTTTAATCACAAATAAAATATTATCAAGTGCACATAAATGCACACATTGTCCTGCAAAAATTACTAGCATTTTAAACTTTAAGGAAAAATCTTGTAAAATCAACAACATAATTTATTAATGTAAAGCTGAACAATCAGAAACTTTTTTTTGCCAATTCTTAACAGTCTAACCCACTCTCCGTCCATTACACTTATGAGTTTCTCCGAATTCTGATTTCTGAATAATCATGTTTTCACGTGGGAATGGATTAAAACTTATATTGGACTCCTGTGTGATTTTGGAAAATGTTTGTTTGTTTGTTTTGTTAAGTTATGGCAACGCAACACTTGGGCAATCTGCCTTAGAGATGCCTTCCAGGTGGTTTTTTTTAAGGGTAACTGGCTCCTATTCAGGTGTTACAGACATGGAGAAAACCTGAAAAACTCCACATGGCCAGCCCATCCTGGCGAGGCGTGAACCTATGACAGGATTCCTAATGTTCAGGGAACAGAACTGTTTGGCCACTGGTAAGTAGATTTTGGAATTTTAATTTGGAATTCAATTCAAAAGCTTTTCCTATTGCTATTCACCTTTACTCCTGACAATACACAAGAATGATTCAAACGACCCAGATAAAATAGTTTTGTTTTTAAACACCAGAGAGTGAGCATCAAGTAAAAAATGCAAAGACAGAGTTGAAAAAAATTATTGCAAAAATGCAAAGAATCCTTCGCTCATGTGTATAGGACGACCTAGGTGTTTGAAACTGTGAAAAATGAATAAAAACCTCGTCTTATAAGCGAGTAAATATGGTAATTACTTGAACTAAAATTATAACATTAGAGTTTTATTAACTGTTGTTGCTGTAAAAGATACTGTATCTTGTTTTGTAATCAATGTCCAGTATGAATGGGAATCCAACTTTGTTTTAAATAACCATTCAAAACTGATTGTACTTAATAAACAAAGGCAAAATAAACCAATATCCAGCACAAAAATGTAAGACAGTCATGGGCGTAGCCAGGAAGGGACATGGGTGGACACAGCCCCCAGTTAACCTGGTGCCCTCCCCAGAAAATTACAGCCAAAAAAGTGTTGATTTGCAAAAAGAAATAAAAAGCTGAAGCTAATTTAATTGGGTATAGTGTACCCACTGAAACTGTAGATCAGACATAGCCAACATACAGCCCGCAATTAATCTCTGAATATTGGACTTAACTTCAAATAATTGCTCAAATGGATCCACGATAATTGCTTATATCCTCACAATGTGAAGTTATAGAAAAGTTGAAAAATTCTGACCCCTAAGAAGAAGAAGAAGAAGAAAAAATCTCTATGTACAGTTTAGTCTCTCTATGGGATGATGCCACAATAAGATCTCGCATCATCTGAAAATCTTGATAGGGCCGCCTCTGGTTAGGGCAGTGAAAAAAATTTTCTTTCGAATTCGGCCTGGAGGAAAAAGCTGTTGGCCACCCCTGGTCTATATCTAGATCAGAGGTATCCAACCTTTTTGTTTCTCTGGGCTACATTGGAAGAAGTCAAAGAGTTTTGGGCCAAAAGTATATATAATATATATTTGTGGTCCAATATACAAGTATATTTAAGGATTAACATGTCTAGATTATAATAATATTAAATCT
>NW_019384361.1:61604-74088 GCF_000671375.1 Centruroides sculpturatus | reverse complement strand
AAAACGACGTAAGTCGAATTTACTTGTCTCCAAATCTACTTGTCACTAGGCTAAACCATAAATTGCCAATTCCGGTTCTGTATTTTATTTATTAATGCATTTTTAATAATGTATGGTTAATAAGGATCTATTTTAAGCTTACAAACAAATAAATTTTAGTTCTTAATATAATATAGTACAGAAAAAAGTAATCTAAATTTACGAATGCATGTACTGTAAATACAGTACATACTTGTAAATGTATATATTTTAATATGATTTTATGTGCTTTAAACATTTTTCTAGTGATATTATGACTTCAATATTTGTGGCGGACAGACGTAAAGTTGAATAAAATGACTTAAACTTGATTTTTACTTTTCCATATATTTTTTTGACAAACGACGTATAATCAGGAACGACGTAACTCGAAACGACGTAAGTTGAAGTATACCTGTACTGATGTGCATTTTGATCATCATACATAGCGCTGCTCACAAGTAATGACTCAGGTACACACACAAAAATTAGCACACAGGCACCAAAGAGTTGTCATATTTCTGCAAAATTTGGCATGCAGATAAGTCTCAAGCAGATATAGAAATGATTAGAATTATAGAATGATGGCTCATTGCATAATGCCAACAGAGAGCATTAATTAAAGTGCATCCCTCTTGGCCTGTAAAAAAAGCATGCAAAAGCATTCTATCTGTAGTTTACCTGTTGCAGAGAAATGCTGCATCACTAGAGATGCCTTTATGTCACAATTTAAAATCATGTGAACAACTAACAGAGTTTGAGAGGGAAAGGATTATCAGATTGAGAAAAGTCAGATGGTCATCTTATCAAATAGCCCACCACCTAGGCCATTCTGACAACACTGTGACGTGGTGTTGGGACTGATGGATGAGAGAGAGCTTGCACACATGGCTCAGGATGTCCTCAGCAAACCACTAGACATGAGGACTGCATGGTCTTCTGACAAACAAGCACACAGCCAACCATATCATTGTCCACTATCCAGACACAGGTGGTGCCATCATTACGTGCTCCTGTGTCTTTCTGCACCATTTCAAGGCACTAAATGCACTAAGGCAATAAATGTTCCTTTTGCTTTCATTTTGTAATCATTTATATCACCATTACTCACATATACAATTTCATTTGATTTTGACAACTCCTACATGGTGTGCTGATTTTTATGGCAATGAATGTATTTGGAGCAGTTAGAGATATACAAAGCCACCAGAAAAAATGCTGCTATAAACTTTTGAGATGTAGAAACCTTCCTCTGGCATGGAAGTTAATCTATGAACTGTAATCTTACACTTCTTTCCTCTTCCCTTTCTCTCTCTTACATCATCCTTCTTACAATCCCCATTGTTTTAATACCTGTGGTGGTCATTTAGCCTGAATATGCCCTTTTAACATGGGCAAAAACATTAGCTGTCTTACATTTTTGTGTTGGATATTGATTTATTTTGCCTTTATTTATCAACTTTGTTCTTAATTACTTATTTTTGTTCAGTTACAATTATTTTTGAGCACTTTGTTTAGTTAAGAATGACTATTTCATACTGGAATGGCAAAAAAATTAAACCAAGCTTACTGATCAGTCTGTCTCTCTGATGCCACAAGTCACATGGCATCACAATCTAGAAGGAAAACAAATAATAATAAATTTCTGATATCTTTTCGGATCATCTCAAAACTATTTTATTTACTGATAAAAAGAATTATTATGGATTTTGTTAAATTTCTCTCCTGTCATTACTTATATGTGTGGCAATGATTTGTATTATATATCCTTCGTTTGTATTTTTTATTTTTCTAACAAATAAATGGCCATGGGGTGGCATCTCTATCGAGCTTGCCACATGCAAAAGCTGAACTTCGGGGATCACTATTTGTGTTGAGTCAACACAATGCCTTACAAGTTGTAATATATGTTGATGATTTAGATAAACATTAAATGTAATGTAATATATAAATATATATTACATTACATTTACAATAATATAAATTTATATATATATATATATATATTAGTGTTGTAACGAATAGTATATTTGGCCTCAGGCCGAATACCGAATATTCAGCCAAGAGCGTGGCCGANCTCTCTATTGGCCCACTGTCACTACGCTTCGCCAATCGCGTTAATTCTTGACAGTTCAGACAAGAGCGTCATGGCAGTATGTGATAAGTGATGATATTAAATGTGGATAACAATGAAATGACCTACACGTGTAAATAACGGAAGAACAGAGAAGGACTGCAAAGTGAAAATAAATATGAAATTGAGTTGATAACATAATCGAAGTTCTAGGCAGCTTATTGGCGCGAAATTTGCAGCTGTGAATGCCAAACAATTGTTGTCATAGACTTCAGAAAGCTAAATGCTTGTAATGAAAGTCACTTAGCGTGCACGGGCGAAAGCCTGGGGTCGTTCGGGCTACCAAGCTGTTTCAAATCTGTGAAATCATAACTGTGACTTATACCGATGTCTTATCTGTCTCTTTTCTCCGTTATCACAATGAACGTAATTGTAAAATGGAAAATCGACGACGGAAAAGTGGCGAATCAAAAGTATCGTGAGGGCGTATTATGGTGTATGCATAGGCATACATGGACTAGAGCGATAGAGGAAAGAGAAAGGGAAGAACAAAGACGAGCACTTAAAAAGAAAGATAGGCAGGGTCAGACCCTCAGATGTGCGACGATTCTCGAACGAATAGGTGTGTACGTGTGCTGATCTTTGTAATTATAAATTGTGAATACAAGTGACTAATATTATGTTCTTTTTTATTTTGTGCATGTTATAAGTTATAAATAAATATAAACGAACAACACTAACCTGATAACATTAAATCTAAATACCAAAATGATTAATTTACTGTGTTTTTGTTATTTACTACTCCTGTTTTTAGGTATTCGGTCGAATAGCGAAAAATAGGCCGAATAAGCCGAATACCGAATAGTAACCGAATATTCGTTACATCACTAATATATATATATATAAATAAACGAAATGTAATCGAGTAGGTGTCGAGGTAGCGGGACAGAAAGAGCAAGAGTAGCTGGAAGGTACCAAGTGGATGTAGAAGTGTTTAGTTGTATTAATAAAGAGTTATTCGTACCATATTATCTGGTCAGTTGAGTCGTTTATAATACACAAGTGTTAGCCATGCCCAAGAAGCAGTGTGTGCATCTGTGGCACTTGAAGTGTGGCCACCGCATTACAGATGGATCACACTTGAAGTGTGATCCATCTGTAATGCGTTATATAGCTGCCGAAAGTGTCGAGGGTGTGACAATGTGTGTGGGTGCACTATGAGATGTGAAAATTGTATAAAAAATAAAATGCTGCGGAAACCATTTCCAAAAGAATCGATGAATAGAAGTAGTACAAAGCTTGAGCTATTGCACAATGACTTGTGTGGATCCATGCAAGTGTGAGGCTTTGGACAGGTCTGAACCCTCACTAAAATTAACGTTAAAATAATTTTGTTTTAAAGAAAAAAATATAGTAGTTAGAAATAGATTTGTTATATGAAAACGCGATGCTAACTTTTAAACAATAGAAGAATGTAAGTCCATCGATCATCTCTGGTTGGAGATCGAATTAAACTTCAATTTTGACCTCTGCTGTGCCCCCGAAAGGTTTTGAATTGTCATCAGGTGACAAGGAGAAACCAATTGGAAAGTGGAATCGGAGGAAAATGGATAGAACCCCAGACATTCAAGAACGCGGGGGCTTCTTCTCCCGAAAGTTCCAAGTGACGGATCTATTGTTGTGCATGTGTCTCGTTCCCATCTATGTCTCCATTTCCCGACCTTGGATTGACATCTTTCCATCAACGGAAGTCGACTGTATCGTCCCGGAGTTGTCAAGATGTCAATGTAATTGTTCATTTGCAAACAAGGGGCATTCCTTCAAAATGGGACTATCTTGGAAAGGAGAGGAAGACCCAGAGGCCGCAACCGACGCAGAACTTCCAAGATCGTGGAAATCTTGTAAGCTTCTTTTGTGTTTAATAAACGGGTTGTATTGTTGTAAACGAGGCATCTATCTCTGACTCAACTGTTCCCACATGTCATTGATTGTTACCGCTTGGCAGTCCAAATGGCAAGGGAGACAATGGCAATATATATCACATATTATCATTAAATTACGTTTTTAAATTTCTCCCCCTTGGCCCCAAACAGGTGAGAACCCCTGATGGAAATAGATATTACATAACAATTATAGATGATTATAGTGGTTATACCCAGTAGTGATATTCGAAATATTTAACAAAGGGTTCGCTAACAGAAAATTTTTCCTTAACAATTTTTTTTCGCTCAAATGGTGCATTAGCAACATTAGCGCAAAAACTGACCTTAAGGTATCCATATAAATAAAAAAGATGCATTCGCAAAATTAAGTCAGTTAAAATTTAACATTGTTTATGCCAGAACTATATTTTTTTTTTATAAATAATAAAAAAGAGTGTTCAAAATGGTTTATTTTGTACATATTTTAATATTTTTCATTCAAAATATTTTATAAACATAAAAATTGGCTTTTTTTTAATCAGAAAAAGTCATAGGGAAAGCAGTTAAACAAGAAAAACTTTTCTAAATCATTTATTTTATCGTTAGGTATTATTATAAAAATAGACAGATGTCATCGTCTCTCGAAATACAATATCTTTCTTACTTCGCTGTTGATAGCCCGACACGTGCTCCGCAGCCATCTTGTATTTTCTCACGCGCGTGGGATTGTGGGATCTCTCTTATGACTAGATCTAGTTTCGAGAACTCTCTCGAGTCGATCGCGATTGAACCTCGTTTTAGTCGAGATTGAAATGGTCGATGGAGGTTGCACTAAGCGAACAGGGTATAAGGCTCTAGTTTAGTAGTGTTACAGAGTATAATACGTATATTTTAATATATTTTTTAAAAGAAACAAAATCACTGAGAAATGTTATGTGTGTTTAACAACGGGTTCGGAAAACTTTGAAAATGTTAACAACGAGTTCGACCGAACCTGTGCGAACCGGCTGAATATCACCACTGGTTATACCAAAGTTTATCTGTTGAAGCACAACTTTGAGGCTAATGTAAAAATCAAGAAATATATAAACTATGTTGAAACACAAATGAGATGCAAGGTGAAAAGTTCCGATCTGATAGAGGGACTGAGTACATGAATAAAGACCTGCGTAAATTTTTCAAGGAACATGGTATTAAAGTTCAGACCACAGCACCAGATTGTCCTCAACAGAATGGCAAGTGTGAGCCCAAGGGTTTTGAGGGCGTAAATTTTTGAATTTAACATATTTTTACATTAGAGGATGAAAAAAAAAATTATTGCAAGTTATAACAGAAATAGATCGGATGTCAAATCTGATATCAAATCTTGCATGCCTAGGAAGGAAGGGGGAGCAAGGTTGGAAGGCAGGCAGGCAAGTCATCATTAAGCCCCAAGCCCGAGATATCTCGGGCAAGTTACATAGCGTTACAAAAAACTTGGTCCTTAAGGCCACTTTTGACAATTTTTTTTTGAATTTTTGGAATGTTTTTTAAGTCTCCAAATTTTTTCAAAAATTTTTACCCGCGCAAAAAAATTTTATCGCGATTTTAATCAACCTTTAATGACACGCGATTAACACTTAATTGTTTTTTAATGGGATTTTTTTTATCAAATTTAATTAATCGTTCTAAAGTTGTAGTGCACGGATTTGACTTCGGTAAAGTTATTTAAAGCTAGTTTCTGATGTCAAAAACGACCTCCAATAGTTTAATTTTTTTAATTAATATATGTTATTATATATAAGTTTAATTAAGTCGGGAGGGTCAGAAATCGCAATTAAAATTTTAATTTTTTAAAAATATTTAAAAATATACAGCCAACTGGTATTCACCCTACTATAAACCCGTCGCCTCCCGAGACTTCTATGAGAATGTCCCAGGAAATCTGACTCAAGCTATTCTCAAGGTCATCCAGCTGTGTAAACAATGACTCATCGGTGTGAAATTTCGCAGAAAGGCGAGACAAAGGAAATTAAACTTTGAAGCTTTTTCTTCAAAATTAATGCATTTCTTTCGGTTTTTTCAGTTTTAAGTATTTTTTATGCTTAATTACATTAAATTAATTAATCGGTGAGCGACAAGTGGTTAATTATGAAAAACTATGAACATTGTTATAATCTATAGACTAGACAGCACCATGAGTGAGTTTTGTGATGTCATTAGCTTCCATCACGTGACCACAGACAGCCGATAAAAATTGGCTGCAACTGATGTTTCGTTTTGCCAGCATACTGCAATTGAATTTCTCATTAAAGAGGGAATCTTCAGCATGCATATGGAGATGTGTATATGGGTGCCTGCAGTGTTAGAAGATGGGTTAAACATTTTAAAGATGAAAACCCAAGCATCAAAGATCAGTCTTATGGTGGCCATCTTCAGATCTCCATTTTCTGGGATGTAGATGGGGTGATTCAGGTGGAATTTCTTGAAACAGGGAAAACCATTTATACTACTCAATACATCATTACACTTCAAAAGTTCTGTATGTATTGCATCATAAATGTCCTGGAAGGTCATTCTGCAGCACAACAACGCACAGCCACACACTGCTCTTTACATCACGAATGAAAAATTTAGTAAATGGGTGAAAAGTTCCTCCACATCCTGCTTACAGTTCTGAATTAGCACCCTCTGATTATCATCTTTTCGGTGTTGNTGCTTTCTGATATCAAAAACGACCTCCAATAGTTTATTAATTTTTTTAATTAATAGATTTTATTATATATAAGTTTAATTAAGTCGGGGGTTCGGAAATCGCAATAAAACTTTTAATTTTTTAAAAATACTGTATTTAAAAATATATGGCCAACTAGTATTCACCCTACTATAAACCCATCGCCTCCCGAGACTTCTATGAGAATGTCCCGGGAAATCCGATTCCAGCTGTTCTCAAGGTCATCCAGCTGTGTAAACAATGACTCATCAGTGTCAAATTTCACAGAAAGGCGAGACAAAGGAAAATAAAATTTGAAGCTTTTTCTTCAAAATTAACACATTTCTTTCATTTTTTTCAGTTTTAAGTATTTTTTATGTTTAATTACATTAATATCAAAAATTGCCCTAGGCTTAATTTAAGGAGCTAATTAGTCAACGTGCGCATGCTAATTAGTCATCATAATGAGTGAACGACCAGTTGGCTCAGTGCCAACGACGATCGTATAAAAACGATCATCTCCTCAGTGCGACCGTCTCTCTGCGCGATCATCAGGAAGGTCTGAGTACAAGTGTCTCCCATCCCGGTCCTGTCCAAGGAGAAGCCAGTAGAAGACATAAGTCTGTGACAGTCAGCCAGCTTCCGTAGTCCAGAATGATCATCGCATACCATCATCCAACATAAGGTATACCTGACCGCAAAAATATAACTCTCACTCTAGAGCCTTTGTAAACTCTCTCACGCGACATAGTGACTAGTTAGATTGCCATTATAGATAGATGTGTGTTATCTGCATTTAAGCATTAAATCAATAACTTCCTTATGTATACTCCTGTAAATTAACTTTAGTTATATAATAAACCTATATTCTTTGTTAAACCTGTCTCTCCGAGGAAACCTGTCGACTTACCAATGCACTCCCCACTCGTTTTGCCCTCCTAGTCATCCGAACGACTCCGCAATTGGGCTTCACCAGCCTGTGCAGATTAAGTGGTCAGTACGAGATTAACCCCTGACCCACTGCTTATCTCACAGCAAGGCAGAATGGAAAAATTGCTCTCTTTGCGAGATGGTAAGAACCAGTGACATGCTGTGACATTTGATGATAGGGAAGCTGTGTTTCTGTAAGAAGCCGACTTCCAGGGGCAATCAGTTAATTATGCGTCATTGATGGTCTAGGGCCCTTTCATATTCATTTGTTCAATAAGCCAGTAAAAACCATAGACTTCTCTAAATGTATTTTTGATATCACAATTACATTCTGAATCGCTAGCCACGATATAAGGGCTACAATTAAAAATAAAATAAAACTTACTTGGTGAAATAAAATGTGTGGTGGATATACAAAGCTGGTACAAAATATTCTTCAATTGTATATATATACTTTTAAACAAAATTATAATTAAATATAGCTTTGTAAAAACATACATAAAAATAACATAAAATATTCTTTACTTTTAAATCTTAAAACAATCCACTTAGTCAAATAGCTCCCTATGAGTGGTTAATGGATGGAATCAGAGACGGTTGCAATGTGTGCATACACGCAGACCGCCAAATCCCCAGAGTGCCAATACTGGTCAATGTCAAATAGACCTACTTCTTTTGTCGCATCACTAGTATATCTCAAAGGACGCTACAGGGTTGTTGTAGATTTTAAATGTTTCTCACCATAGCTGTAAAAATCTAAATATGTTAAACTTAATAGTCATTTGTTTTCTAACTAATTTGTTTTAGGACCAAGTGTCCACAGAAATTTCCAAAATTACAACTTTTCAGTCACTCTTGTTGAACTGGAAAATTTCTGTTTATATTACGTCTAATATTATGAAGAAATCAGTCCCCACTGTACTTGGCTAGAGATTGGTTCGGTTAAGCTTTTGTTTAAGTAAAATTTCAGCTCTTTCAGCAGGATTTTATTTATGTCCCTAATTCCCTAATCTCTTAATTATTTAACTATTTCTTAAGTAGGAATAAGTTGAAACCGGTTATTTTGTACTTGAATATTTGTAGTCTTGAGAAAGTAGTGAAAAGACAATTTTTTATGAAAACAGATATATAAATTGTAAATTTAAGGAAAATAAATTCTAGAGGTTTTTTTGTATCTTGTGCATCTCATTCATTACATTTAGTTGCAAATGATTTTGCCAAAGTAACAGTTCATTTTTTTAACATTGTACAAGAATTGTACACATTTTTTCCTGTATCCCCTTAAAGATGGGACATATTAAATCGTAATATCACTAGTTTAACATTGAAATCTGTAAGTAATACAAGATGGGAGAGCAGAATAAAAGCAGAATAAATATATCAAATATTTTAATGGATTTTTTTAAAACTCCTGTCAACTATACAGAACTATCATAAAAACATACCAGTAAACTCTTATCAATGGGTTAAGTTATAAATCTACTCGTGATTTATTCATTCATTCCGCCACTGATATTTGAGTATACAATAGCAATCTTATCATTTTTTCACATGTAGTATAGAAATTTTTAATAATATACATAATGTGGTTATAATAAAATATTAATTTTAACTAATTTAAAGTACATTAAAATATGAAAACAGTTGCACAATATATATTTATATTTTAGAAAATACAAGGGAAGTGGCGCTTCCATAGCTTCCAAAGACAGCACGCCACTGGTTATAAATCTACTCGTGGTTCACATAATGGGCGAGGGTGGCCAGATATCTAGCAGACAGGCAGCTAACAACCCAGAACCAGTCCTGGATAGAATTATTGGAAGCGTTGTATGTGTAGCTTCCACCGTGAGGTTGGCATTCTGTAAAGCACATGCATGAATGCCTATTGTGATGGTACACCAATATATTTTGTTATATTTTTATATATATGTTTTATATGTGTTTTTCTATTTTCCCTACCTTTGTTCTGTGTTCCTTTGTATACTTCCTGGAACTTTCTTCCAAGTGTGGGTGGTGGGTGACCTGGTTAGGGGACAAAGAAAAGAAATAGCCCAGAGGGCAAGTGGGAGACGAGAGGGGGTCACTTTTGCTTTGGACTTAGAAGAGGGAAGACGTGTCAGATGTCTCCAGGTTGTTGTAGCATCAACTGGAAAAAGGTCACGGAAAGTTCGGAAGAAAGAAGTATCGTGATTAAGGACATTTGTAGGCTAAAGAACCAAGAAACTTATTCGTAGACTCTCACATATGATCCATCCCCAAAAGAAAGTCCAGGACGACGTCATCCAACCACTGCCACCTCGATCGCTGACTTGGGTACCCGTTCATGCTTGAAACTATATTCCTGCTTCTCATGATCTATCCTTTTCTCTCTCTCTCTTTTTTTTTCTTATTAGAGTAAGTAGGTTTAAGTTAGAAAATAGTTTCTTTGTATCACGAAAAATTTGTTCGACAGTGTGAGATCCGAAATATCCCTGGGTCTAAATAACAATTTAAATATAACATTAAAATTATAAAGTAAAATATTATTTCATTTTGGTGTGAAAATATCGTTTTTCTAACGTGGGAAAACTGATAAATAGCCACTTCCTTTAACGGAAGTAGACACATCCTTTTGTTTTCCACTTATCTATCACAAATCTCACCACCCTAGGAACTGTCAACCCCTCAATAATTCCCCTTTTCATCTGTTCACGTGAGAGATGACAAATAAGCTGATTGGTCACAAATCATGAGATATAGTCAAAGATCTGCATCATTCAGGGAGTACGTCCGAAGATCTCATAGGGAAAGAAGGTGTCCCATATTCGCTCCCTAAGGCCAATGCCCTTAGTTAGGAGTACAAAAGGATCTCAGAGAAGACTGACGTAGTCCACATTTGCTCCCCAAAGTCCTTAGTCGCATCCAATCAAGTATAATAATGAGTTAATTTAGGAGAAAAGAAGTAACTTTTAATATTGTGCCACATCAAGACCTCTCTATGCAAACAAAGTAGGATCATCGAATACAGATGAACATAAAGACAAAGTAAACTTTGAGGTAGTGTGATTATAAATGAATTTGTGAGCTCTCTCTCTTGAAGTGTATATTTAATTAATCCATTGTCTCTCATTCGCGTAATTTTATTTTTGAATAATTCTATTTGTGTAATTTTATTTACTTTTATTTTATTAAATCTTTTATTATTTGTTTAAGAAATGTCTCTTATTTGNAATCCATTGTCTCTCATTCGCGTAATTTTATTTTTGAATAATTCTATTTGTGTAATTTTATTTACTTTTATTTTATTAAATCTTTTATTATTTGTTTAAGAAATGTCTCTTATTTGTTATCTGAATCAAAACCGTATTATCTCCAAATGCGTGTTAATCCGCCTGTTATAAAACTGATTAACTGGTGTCGGGAACCTGAGAAGGAAGAAGGTGAATTTGCCATCACCAAATTCCGCTTTAAATTTATTCTAACTATAAGTCCCTCCGCACTCGAATTTCCTCAAATTAGGAAAAGCCATTCTTGTAGATGACCTGAGAACTAGTTTCACCAACTAGCCGCCGAGTAAGTGATACACGAGTAATAAACTACTCTGTACCCCCGGCTAGAATCTCACAACAGTGGATCTGAACAGGTGGTGTTTTTTTTTGGAAAATAAGGAATCAGGAGTGTTAGAATCCACAAGAACCTTTCTTGTAGAAGTTTATACAAAAAAAATAAAAGCACATTTTATTGTTTTAATACCTGCCTCTTTGTAAAAATCAAAACTCCCCACGTGCATATGACTACACTATAATCTGGCTGTTCCACACCATTCAAATATTTTTTATTATTTGAAGACAATTCGTCCAAGTAGGAATCACCATTTATTAGTTTTCTGCATTTTAGACGATTTTGGTGACCGACCTTCCTTTCTAGGCTACTAGCCTAAAAAAAAAAAATTTTTTGGCGGCTAGTAACCTAGAAAGGAAGGTCGGTCGCCGAAATTGTATCGTCTAAAATGCAGAAAACTAATAAAATGGTGAATCCTACTTGGACGAATTGTCTTCAAATAATAAAAAATAAAAAGAACCATCGGATGAAAAAAACTTATCAAATATTTTTGTCGTGGAAGCTGTCCTGTATTCGACAATACAGTGCTTTCATTGGGAATATCCATATACGAATTTATATTCAAATATACAATAGTAATCTTATCGTTTTTTTTTCACATTTAGTATAGAAATTTGTAATAAGATATGTTCAAATGTAAATACTGTAGTGATCTGTCACTCAGATTAAATTATTTTTTTTTTGTTGTATGTGTTTCGCATGCTCTGTTTGTGCCTGGGCACCACTTTTGTAAAAACCCGCGGGACTCTGATTGGTTTGTGACTCGTGACGTCAAAAACGAAGAAGTATAAAGGGAGGTGTTTCACTCTTTGTCTGGCTCTTCGGACTGTGTTGGACACGTGGTATTAGTGAAGTGCGCGAGTGGATAAGCACGTGGTGAAAGAGAAAGGAGAATGGACAGTGTGGAGAGAGAACAGTAATCCAATTCCATCCGGACCTAGAATAAAGACTTCGAAGTGAACCACATATACATTGACCAAAATTTTAGAGAAGAACTCATGTAAGAAAATTTGTTTGTGTTTTTTCCTTTGTTTTTGTACAATCCCTAAAAATTAGGTAGTAGATTCGGGAGCCGATATAGACGCGTGTTAACAGTACTGAATATATATTGTCGGTGTATCAATATGCATGTAAGACTCCCGAAGTTTTGAATCATATATTTTAATAAGAACATTAAATAATAAGTGTAAAGTCCTTAAATTGGTTGGTGTTCATTGCCTATTACCCTCCACTGTAAACTGTATA